>NC_066624.1:86547992-86819695 GCF_025201925.1 Gopherus flavomarginatus
CAGCCAGCATGGATTTGTAAAGAACAAATCGTTTCAAACCAATCTGATAGCTTTCTTTGACAGGATAACGAGTCATGTGGATAAGGGAGAAGCGGTGGATGTGGTATACCTAGACTTTAGTAAGGCATTTGATATGGTCTAGCATGATATCCTTATCGATAAACTAGGTAAATACAATTTAGATGGGGCTACTATAAGGTGGGTGCATAACTGGCTGGATAACCGTACTTAGAGAGTAGTTATTAATGGCTCCCAATCCTGCTGGAAAGGTATAACAAGTGGGGTTCCACAGGGATCTGTTTTGAGACCGGCTCTGTTCAATATCTTCATCAACGACTTAGATGTTGGCATAGAAAGTATGCTTATTAAGTTTGCAGACGATACCAAACTGGGAGGGATTGCAACTGCTCTGGAGGACAGGGTCAAAATTCAAAATGATCTGGACAAATTGGAGAAATGGTCTGAGGCAAACCGGATGAAGTTCAATAAAGACAAATGCAAAGTGCTCCACTTAGGAAGGAACAATCAGTTTCACACATACAGAATGGGAAGAGACTGTCTAGGAAGGAGTATGGCAGAAAGAGATCTAGGGGTCATAGTGGACCACAAGCTAAATATGAGTCAACAGTGTGATACTGTTGCAAAGAAAGCAAACGTGATTCTGGGATGCATTAACAGGTGTGTTGTAAACAAGACACGAGAAGTCATTGTTCCGCTCTACTCTGTGCTGGTTAGGCCTCAACTGGAGTATTGTGTCCAGTTCTGGGCACCGCATTTCAAGAAAGATGTGGAGAAATTGGAGAGGGTCCAGAGAAGAGCAACAAGAATGATTAAAGGTCTTGAGAACATGACCTATGAAGGAAGGCTGAAAGAATTGGGTTTGTTTAGTTTGGAAAAGAGAAGACTGAGAGGGGACAGGATAGCAGTTTTCAGGTATCTAAAAGGGTGTCATCAGGAGGAGGGAGAAAACTTGTTCACCATAGGCTCTAATGATAGAACAAGAAGCAATGGGCTTAAACTGCAGCAAGGGAGATTTAGGTTGAACATTAGGAAAAAGTTCCTAACTGTCAGGGTAGTTAAACACTGGAATAAATTGCCTAGAGAGGTTGTGGAATCTCCATCTCTGGAGATATTTAAGAGTAGGTTAGATAAATGTCTATCAGGGACGGTCTAGACAGTATTTGGTCCTGCCATGAGGGCAGGGACCTGGACTTGATGACCTCTCGAGGTACCTTCCAGTCCTAGAGTCTATGAATCTATGAATCTCCGTCCCTGAGGTTATCACAGATTAGAAGGTGAGAAAAATGCACTCATGATGACATGTTTTCCAAGCTCATGCAGTCCACCCTCACTGATAGGAAACAGCTTAATGCATAGAGGCATTCAGTGGCAGAGGCCAGGAAAGAATTAAGTGAGTGTGAAGAGCAGAGGCAGGACATGATGCTGAGGCTAATGGGGGAGCAAACGGACATGATGAAGTGTCTGTTGCAGCTGCAGGAAATCCAACAAGAGCACAGACCCCCACTGCATCCACTATATAACTGCCTTCCCTCCTCCCCAAGTTCCATAGCCTCCTCACCCAGATGCCCAAGAATCGGGTGCGGGGGATGCTCTGGGCACCCTGCCACTCCACTCCAGAGGATGGCCCAAGCAACAGAATGCTATCATTCAAACAGTTTGATTTTTAGTTTGGCTACAATAAGAAATGTGGCCTTGTCCTTCCTCCTCCCCCACCCTACCCAGGCTACCTTGTCCATTATCTCATTTTTTTTTATTAATAAAGAAAGAATGCATGGTTTCAAAATAATAGTTACTTTATTTTGAAGGGGGGAGGGTGGTTGGCTTATAGGGAATTAAAATCAGTAAAGGGAGTGGGTTTGCATCAAAGAGAAACACACACAACTGTCACACTGAAGCCAGGCCAGTCATGAAACTGGTTTTCAAAGCTTCTCTGATGTGCTGCGCGCTTTGCTGTGCTCTTCTAATTGCCCTGGTGTCTGGCAGCTCAAAATCGGATGCCAGGCAATTTGCCTCAACCTCCCATCCCACCATAAATGTCTCTCTCTTATTCTCACAGATATGGAGCACACAACAAGCAGCAATAACAATGGGAATGTTGGTTGCGCTGAAGTCTGACCTAGTCAGCAAACATCACCAGAGAGCTTTTAAACGTTCAAAGGCACATTCTAACACTCTAACATTCTTCACTTGCTCAGCCTATAGTTGAACTGCTCCTTACTACTGTTCAGGCTTCATGATCCATGGGAGCAAGGGGTAGGCTGGGGTAGGTGCAACTGTGCGGTGGTGCTGGCTGGGAGAGCAGCCTAAGGCAGAAGCCTCCAGCTCGCATGATATTCCAGGCAGGACTGAATCTCTATGAGATGAAACTTAAAGAAGAGAAAGACCTGGAGTCTCTGGTTCCCATTCGGTGCTCTAGGACCATGTCTGTCCAGGTGCCCTGATTGACCTCACTGAGGTCTGCCAAGAGCACCCAGGAGACATACACGGCTATCAGTCCTGTCTGCCACGAAGGCAAGGAGCTGCTGCTGTGTAGCAATGCTGTATGGTGTCTGCCAGCAGCACCCAGGAGATGTATCTATTGGGTTTCTGGCTTTGCCCGCCCACTGCTAAAGGATCCTCCCCCAGCCTAAGGGGAGGACCCACAGGACCACAGAACCCACTGATTACGGGGGACAACTAATAAAAGAACAGGGACAGGAGTGCGGTCAAAGGGTCATAAGAAGGGAACCTGATGGGGACACCGAGCAGAGAACCCCGGACAGCACCCACTGCTCCTCGAAGGTGTCAAGGGAGCCAGCGGACGCCGCCCAAAGGAACTCCGCCCGGATTCGTGAATGGACCATGGAGCGGAAACAAGCCCCACAGTCACCAGAGTCTCCATTGGCCAAACTCCTCTCCCTAGTCGTGTAGATGGCCTTTTTAGCCAGGGCGAGGAGGAGGTTGACCAGGAAGTCCCGGGACTTTGTGGGGCCACGGATAGGGAGTGCGTAGAGAAGAAGGTGAGGGGAAAAGTGCAGCCAGAAACGTAATAGGATGTTAATGAGGAGCCGGTGCAGGGGCTGCAACCTGGCACACTCTAAGTAAACGTGAGCCAGGGTCTCTCTCATGCCGCAGAAAGGGCAGGTGTCTGGGACAGGGGTAAACCGCGCCATGTACATGCCCGTGCTTACGGCCCAATGAAGGAGCCGCCAACTGATAGCCCCGGCGGGTCTCGGGACCAGGGTAGAGTATAGGCTGGCCCACCAGGGCTCCTCACCCTCCAGAGGTGGCAGGAGGTCCCGCCACTTTGTATCGGGGCGGGACACGAGAGTGAGGAAGTGAAGGGTGTGGAGCACGAGTGTGTAGAGGGGTTTCCTTGGCTCGGTTTGAAAACGGACCGGCTGCAGATCGTGCAGCCGGCTTGCGGAGAAGGGGCGGGGGGACCGGTTGGGTCTATGGGGCAGGGGCCCGATACCCAGGAGATGTATGGTGACGGTGAGCTGAGCGAGCTCCACGCTTGCCATGGTATGGCAACAGCACAGGTAACCCAGGAAAAAAAGGCGCGAAACAATTGTATGCCTTTGCTTTCACGGAGGGAGGGAGGGGGGCCTGGCGACATGTACCCAAAACCACCCACGACAATGTTTTTGTCCCATCAGGCATTGGGAGCTTAACCCAGAATTCCAATGGGCAGCGGAGACTGCAGGAATTGTGGGATAGCTACCCACAGTGCACTGCTCTGTAAGTCGTTGTTAGCCACAGTAGTGAGGACGCATTCAGCCAACTTAATGCGCTTAGTGTGGACATACACAATTGACTGTATAAAATCGGTTTCTAAAAATCGACTTCCATAAAATTGACCTAACTTCGTAGTGTAGACACACCTTTAACAAGCAGAGGTGAAAAGCAACAGCATAACACCTCTTCCCCACCAGACTCTGTCTCCTTGCACTCATCTGGAAATAACTTTATCTAGGGGTTACTCAAGAAAATGCAATTCAAAGTGAGACTGAACTATAAAAGTGAGGGGCAAAAAGACCCCCAAGTTCTCTGTTTCTGTAAATCTCTCTTTCACCCAAGAGGTAAACCAGCCAGAAAACAGCCAGTGGACCTTGGGAGCAGATCCTGGTGTGAGACTTCAGTCAGCAATGTTACTGGAACATGTGGTGTGGGACTTCATCTTGAACCAAGTCTAGTTTGTCAAATTAGAAAGCGTTTTATCTCTTTATTTCTCTTGTAACCATTTCTGACTTTAATGCCTCATTACTTGGGTTCACTTAACATCTCTTTGTAGTTAAATAGACTTGTTTTATTCTTTAATCAAAACTAATCCAGCATTGTGAGGAGAGGGCTGGACAGTGCAGATAATGTGTTTTTGGGGAAAATCTGGTGCCAGGAGTGTATTGGGGTCACCCTGCATATAGTGACCAAGGTTGCTGGGAGCCAGAGAATGACTGGTGTTTGTTGACAGGCTGCTGGGGTCAGAACTGCTGGACAGGGCTGTGGCTTTACACAGATACTCAGAGTGTAACCTGCATGCTGCAGGCTGATTGTGAGCAACCAAAGTTGGAAGATACAACAGCGAAGCACTGCGAGGCACCCAAGGTTGCAGGGCCAGAGTGACACAGCTGCTCACTGATCTGGGTTACACCCTGGAATATCATAGAGGGCTACTGGATCAGACTCATAATGAGCTACTTGGCACCACATGAATCTCATAAGAGCTGTCAGATCTCTCCTGCATCATGTACCTCAGCTAAATAAAAGTCTCAAACTGCTCCAGGATCAAGTTCTGGTACAGTGCTTCCTAAACAGGGATATCTGCTTGCTGTCATGGTATGGGGACATGGGGGTATTTACACTGAAGAGAACACTTAATTCCCTACATTCACAATTGAATTCCCACTGATAGGAATGAGAAATTAATTCAGATTTCAAGACCATGATAAGCCATACCAACCAGGATGTTTTCAGTTGGATTTTCTCTGCCATTGTTACTCTTTTGTGCAACAGCTTTACCCAGATGGACTGGCTAGTTTAAGGGATAGGTGGCAGACTACATAAAGCCTTTCATGTGTAGGGTCACCAGGATGACTCCATCCCACACTGGCAGTGACCAAGAGACCATTAGTATGGGATGGTTCAGTAATCTATGTAAAATGTGTTACTGGTCTCAATTTTACATGTAAAATATTCCATCATTGTAGCTTTGGGTTTTACTCACAGAATTGATACTTCTGAAAACTGCACATGCTGTTTGCATGGCTCCTTTCAATATTTTTAGTGATTTAGTTTATTTTTAGTGATGTAGCTTATTTTCATGTCCTTTGTTTTATTATTGCACTGGGCACAGCAGGAGAAACAGTGCCTCCCTGTAAATGTATGGTAAGTGTTTGGCAGCTCAAAGGAAAAACTGCAAACTCAGGATTGATAGCAGCTAGCCAGGAAAGGGAAGGGCTGAA
Source organism: Gopherus flavomarginatus (assembly GCF_025201925.1). NCBI lineage: Eukaryota > Metazoa > Chordata > Testudines > Testudinidae > Gopherus > Gopherus flavomarginatus. The sequence continues at coordinate 86,553,455 of NC_066624.1, forward strand.
CCTAGAGAGGACAAAGTTTGAAGTGGAGAAAGGAGGGGGCAGAAGGCAAGAGTTCTACAGTAGTTGCCTTACGGTAAGTACCTCCCATCTTTTTAGATTAAATACTATAAAAACCTCAATGAAGTAAGTTACACTCATTCTTTGCAACCTAGTCATAATTTTGATTGTAAAGTGCCTCGTGAGACATCCCAGCTGCTACTGAATACAGACCTGAATAACTGATTGCCTTAGCAAGCATTATTCAGTTCCTACACATACTATTATTAAAGAAATGAATGGATTAAATCATTCAAGAAAGCATAAAATCTAAGATATTCATTTAGCAGGAATAAAATAAATTCTGATTTTTTTTTCCTTTTCAGGGTCAGATTTTCTTGTAGCCAGAAATCAGCCTTTTGATTGTGTACCACAAAACTACATATACATACACCTGTATTTGTGCATGTGTGAACTGGGTACCATGTGTACTCGTGCAAATATCTGGTTATGTACACAAAATGGATGTGACCATAATGTACTGGGTACACATGATGGGGTCACTCACCTCAAGAGCCTGCTATCAGTTATGTGTGATACCACAATCTTTGTCCTGCTCCCGGCACCCCTTGCAGACACTCACCTTCATTAGGCAGGTCTTCAATGGCTCAGCCCCCTGGCCAAGTCACATCATCTAAATGGATCAAGAAACCCGTTTGGGGATATTCAAGTCCAAAACATACCCAAGCAAAAATCTTCCAATCCCTTGTTCAGGCTGGACTCAGCCCCTCCTTCCTGAGGGTGCTTTCTCTCTTCAGCCCCTCTTGGGCTTCTCCTTTCAATCCAGCCCTCTGCTCAGGCTCCTAAAGGAGGTTAGTAAAGGGGTTAGTAAAGAGTCCTGCCAGACCTACTGGTCTACCCTCACCAGGGCATTCAACATTGTCTCTGGGCCCTTTTAAATCTAGCCCCTTTTCTTGGGGCTCAGGGACAATGGGCAGGGAGGCTGGGTGGCAGGGCTGCTCGGGCCCCCACTCAAGGCAGGTGGAGGGTCCATAACAGCTTTGCACTGCTGCCTGCCCAGCTCTTATCACAGCTGGGCTGCGGCTCCAAGCCGCCCTCCTGGCCAGAGCCGGGTCAGAGAGAACTGGACGGGCAGCTTGGGTTTATAAACTAGCCATGTCTCTTTCGGAGGCTTAAACAACTCCAGCACTCACTGGTGGGGGGACCCAGGACCACCCACTGCTACAGATTCCAGGAACCCTACACACAGCAGTCATGTACTGTACTTGGTTGCTGCTACACTCCCTGGGCCTTTTCCCACCTGGCTTCTTGTCTCTGTCCATTACTTAGGGATAGAGCTCTCAGCTCCTCTCACTCCCAGGTTTAGCAAGTGCAGCCCCTCAGATGTCCCTGGGCCAAAGCACCCTGCCTCACCTCTCTGGTCCAAGCCAGGAACTGACCCACTCAGGCCCTGCAGCTCCTCTTATCTGACCCTGCTGGGCTCTGATTGACTGCTTGTGTGGAGCCTTTCTAGGCAGTCTGGAGGACCCAGCCTTAGAGCCCTGCAAATCCGCGGGCATCCGCTTTATATCCACAGATCATTTCTGTGGATACCAGCATGGATGTGGATACAAATTCTGTATCCACACAAGGCATTGACAGTAAGAGTAGGCAGGCAGCTGTGAAGAACCACAGTGTGGATCCTCCAGCTGCCCTGGGCAGGGGGTTGGGCTCAGGGACAATGGGCAGGGAGGCTGGGGGGCAGGGCTGCTTGGGCCCCCTGCTCAAGGCAGGTGGAGGGTCCATAACAGCTTTGCACTGCTGCCTGCCCAGCTCTTATCGTAGCTGGGCTGCGGCTCTGAGCCGCCCTCCTGGCCAGAGCCAGGTCAGAGAGAGCTGGATGGGCAGCTGTGGGGAGCCTGGGTTCCTCCACTTGCCTTGGGCAGGAGACTGGGACACTGGATGGGGGGCTGCTCAGGCCCCCGCGCCCAAAGCAGTTGGAGGGTCCACCGTGGCTCCACACAGCTGCCAGCATGTCTCTCCCTGACCAGGCTCCGGGGGGGGGTGCCTTTGAACCTCAGTCCGGCATCCGGTGTAGATCCCTGAAAATCTGCAGATATCTGTGGATGTGGATATCTGTAGATCATTTTTGTAGATCATGGATAGGATGTGGATACACATTTGTGTATCTGTGCAGGGTTCTACCTATCTTCACTGCTCCTGTCCTCGGGAAGGGTGTGGTAGGACCACAAGGCCTCCAGTAGGGTGTCTCAGAGTGTGTCCCCATCACAGTACCAAAATCTCTGCATAGGGCCCCTGGGTGGAAATTTAGTCCTAAAAAGTTTAGGACTGACTGGTACTTTGAACTCTATACTTACAAGATAATTATTTATTATAATAAATAATATTTATCAAATGTACAATGTAAAATCGTAGAACATTGGGTTTGGAGGTATCATCAGTCTAGACATGTACCTCATCAGTTTTGTTATTGTGCAGAAGAGCATGAGAAGTTAGGCAAAAACGGAGTTATAAAAAATAACTGCTGTATTTTAGAAAGAAATTCATCATACTCTGGAATAGTTGCTACACTACACTTTGTGCTGTTAGGACTTTATTTTTAGAAGTGGTCATCCATTTTGTGCAAATATTTGTCTTTTAGAAGTACAAATATCCGACCATGCTCTTAAGACACATGTTTAGACTTCCCAAGGACGTCAATTGTGTCTGCAATTATTTGCGTCTGCAACTTAGTGGATGCAAGAAATGCCAAGTTGAGGCTCCTTAAAACAATATACATCAGACCCTTAGAATTTAAAAGCATCAAACTGATAGAAAATTAATCTGATTTTGAGAACTTAGGGATAGGTCTTTACATCAAATACTGTTTTTCTCAAAAAACAACAACAAAATGTTCCCATGCAGTAATAGAGAAGTTAGAAGTACAGTTCAGCCACATAAAGCTATAAAACAGTCTCCATAGTCATTTTTAGGGTTATTAATCTGGACACCGTTTGGACTAACTTTTAGGATGAAAGTAAAAGGATTAACCACTGAAAAACCTAGTTATTTCACCTAGTTATAAAGCAAAACACAGACAGAAATGAACCAAAGGCTGGAATAGGGAATGAATTACTGCATCTTGTTGTAGGCTGTTAAAAACCAAAAATGTCACCAATTACATACTCATTTTTCATACCCTACCTGCCATCTGGGTACTGATAGCCACCCAACAGAAAAATGAATGCTTCACTGTCTCTAAATGGAGAGTGTACGCTTACTGTGAGTCGGGAACCCATTAACTGGCTGCCATGCTACCGTGTGCAGTGATCCTGCTAGCTTGTATAAACTCAAGAGGTTTAGGGTGTGGATGGGAGACCTCCCAGGAAGATCTCTGTGTGACAGGAAATAGTGGTGGCACCATATAATCTACTATTTCAAAGTTGCTCAGCACTCCAACTTCTCTTCAACTAAGTGAAAGTTGTAGGTGTCGAGCACCTCTGAAACCCAAGCCATTATTACTAGACAGTTGCAATCTTTGCTTTGTCAATATAGAGTCAATGCCCTATTGTGGCATTATGGGGCACTGGGTTACTGGAGTGTGTTTGGCTGAAATATAAAACTGAATTTCTGACTTCTTCAGATCATTCAAAATTCCATGACACTTCTCACAAGAGTAAAGATATGTTCAATGGACCTGGCTGGAAAATGTTTCTTCCTCCTCCCCTAGGAAAAGTTTCAGCAAAAAGTTATTTTAATCAAAATTGTCCATGGAAAATTTCAACTTTTTTCTGAAAAACTGAAAACCAAAAACTTTTTTGGATTCTCAGTCTATTACTAGAAAGTCTAAATTTTCCAAGGAAAGTAGAGACATTTTCTGTTGAAAATTTCATTTAGTCAAAACTCCACTTTTCCGAGAAAGCATCATTAACAGAAAAATTTCAACCAGCCCTAATGTTAAACCTTGGTGTACTGCTCAGATTATATTCAGCCTATTTAAGATTCCCTGCAGTATCTATTAGAAAAGGTACTTTGCACTTACTGCCCTAAGCTGTTCCTGTGTTTCACCCTAGCAATTCAGTGATCCATGTGTACAGTTTGCAAAGTGCTTTGGGGTCCTTAAGATTATCAGCATTCTTACCACACTGAAAAATTAGAAGTACCACAAGGACTTTGTTACAATGCAGCCCTCGCTGATATAGGAACCTGAGAAAATGAAGCCAGTGATAAAGTATAAATGTAGTATTTGCAAAACTTGCAGTTGCTAATTTAGCCTACTTGACTTGATGGTTCTAGGACAGTGGAAAACACTAGAAGAGATTCTTGACATTTCTCAGCACTGGTGTCCGGTAGGTGGAGACATTTTCATGTAGTTTGGCATGAGACATGGCATTATATCACCTGATGGCCACATGCTGTTTCAAGATATAAAGTAAACTTTAAAGATATATTTAAGCACACAGAGAGAAAGCTTATTATAATAAAAGGAGCTGATCTTGAAGAATGTATATGGTTGACATGGACTGGTTGAGAGAATCTCCTTTGGAAGGGCTTAAAACACAGGTGACTGTTTAGCACAAATATATTTCAAAGATGCCATATAGGTACTTTCAAACAAAGAATCTCTATAGACAACTCAGGGGATGAAGTCACCTCTTCCCACACCCTACACTCTAGTGTAGAACTATCACTGGTTACTGTCTGTAAGTGGCAGGAAGAAGTCTAAAGTAAAGCAAGTCTCCATGTTTCTAGTAATCTCCCACTAAAATTCTGCAGTAGAAGATAGGGTGTTCTGTTGTAATAGTTTTTGTGTGGGAGGGATTCAAAGGGGGTCCCCCCTCCTTCACCAGCTGAAGCTGTGGTTTCTAAAAACATCTGTCACAGGCCAAGAGATTAGGTAATTTATGATGTAGCAGTTTGATCAAATTTAGGGCCTGTGCTGGCAAACCCTTGCTCACATGATTTGTCCTCTTGACATCTCACCTGGGACTGTAGGATTAGATCTTATTTTAAAGGCAAAAATTTCCCCCTCCAACAGAGAAACTTTCACTTTGCAGAAGGATGTGATAATTCGGGGAGGCTGTACAGGGAACGGGAAACTAGATCTCCAAATGTTTCTTGCATAGCCATCCATGGAACTGGCTGAGGTAGGACACAGGGATCTGCTACTGGGTGGAAGATTCGATCCTTCCATTCTCAGGAAGAGGAGGGGGGACTACTAAGGGAGCAGAGGCAAAACCAAGCAAAGGCCACTCCAGTGCTGCTCCCTATGGTTTGGAGAGAACTTTCTCTTCTTCATTCCCATGGATTTGCTCTTGGTAGGAAGAATGTGCTTTATAGCAGGGATTGGCAACCTTTGGCACACGGCCCATCAGAGAAATCCGCTGGCGGGCCGGGATGGCTTGTTTACTGGCAGCGGCCGCAGGTTTGGCCGATCGCAGCTCCCGCTGGCCACGGTTTGCCGTTCCAGGCTAATGGGGGCTGCGGGAAGCAGTGCGGGCTAAGGGATGTGCTGGCTGCTGCTTCCTGCAGCCTCCATTGTCCTGGAATGGCAAACTGTTGGCAGTGGGAGCTGCGATTGGCCGAACCTGTGGACGCTGCAGGTAAACAAATGGTCCCGGCCACCAGTGGATTTCCCTGATGGGCCACGGGCCAAAGGTTGCCAATCCCTGTTTTATAGCTTGAATCTGACCTTCAGCCCTAACGTATGTGAAGTCTGCAAAATCAGGACCTTACTTTCAATATTGAAAACTTTCAAGGTTCATATTTAAATCAAGCCAAGAGCTGACTGCTATTAAGGCACATTAGCTAAAATGACACATCAAAAACAGAGTTAAAAGAGAACCCTATAATGGCTCTGTAGGTATACAAAGTAATAGTTTGCTAGCAAACACATTTCAGCACCATGTGCCTTTGAAATTAACTCAGCTGTATTTATAAAATCTGTGCTTGGGCCAGAAGCTTAGTTTTCAAAGAAGTCAGAAAGTAGCAGATGAAAGATCTCCTCCTAATATGCCTGCACTCTAACTCTTGCACGTTAAAAACAAAACAAAACAAAAAAAACCAAAAAAAACCACTCTCTCTGTAACAACGGTTTTGGAACTTGACCCAGCATTCTTTCCATTGGAGTCAACAGGAATTTTAGTTGCACAAACAAAGTTGGGCCCTTAATTTTCATTCTTGCTTTTAAAATAAAAACACAAAGTAAAATGTAGTGCTATCTATCTATCTATCTATATAGTAAAACAGAGGGATCTTAAAGCACAAAAATATTTAAGACAAGGCTATTTGTTCTAACAGCATATAATCTAGATAAAGTTTTAACTTTGTGGGCCCCGTCTTTTGTGAAGGAGGGATAGCTCAGTGGTTTGCACAGAGGCCTGCTAAACCCAGGGTTGTGAGCTCAATCCTCAAGGGGGCCATTTAAGGATCTGGGGCAAAAATCTGTCTGGGGATTGGTCCTGCTTTGAGCAGGGGGTTAGACTACATGACCTCCTTCCAACCCTGATATTCTATGATCCTGCTCCTACTGAATGGGATTTTTGCTATTGTCCTCAAAGAGAAGTAGTAGTACATGGCGCTGTGTGAATATTGGCAGGATTCTAGATGATACCTGTTAGAAGTCCATTTTGTTGTTGTTTTCAAAGTCCTGGTGTTTTTTATGGCAAGGGTGATTACTGGAAGCTACCGGATTTCAAGTAAGATATACCGTAAGTCCCTGAGCTGCCCTTGTGATTGCTAGGAGGCCTTCTCCAAGGAGAAAGCTATTGTGGAAGAAGATTTTCAAATCATAAGATAGTTTGGGTAATATCTTAAACAGCACAAGAATTTCTATGTAAAGGTTTCCCTTCAAAAGTTAAAACAATTACCTCAAATTTAGATGTTTGTTTTTTTTTTAAATAACCTTTTACAAAAAACTTGCAAGTGGTAGTTTTAGATAAACATAAAACTATTCCCTTGCAGTATCTACAAGCTGGGCATTACAGTATTGTGCCAGTGCATGAAACCCTGAAAATGAAACTGACAACACAAAAATGAGAGACAAGGTAAATAAGGCAATATCATTTACTGAACTAATTTCTGTTGGTGGAAAAGACAAGCTTTCCAGCTTCACAGACCTTCTTTGACCTGACAAAGGGCTCTGTGAAGTGCGAAAGCTTGTCCCCTCCACCAACAAAAGTTGGTCCAATAAAAGACCTCATTTATCTTGTCTCATAAATGAGGACCAACCAGGCTATGCCACTGAAAACAAAATATGAAAGTGACTAGTTTCTTCTTGTTATCCAAACTGAGAGAGGTATAAAGTAAACAGCCAAAATGGAGCAAAGTAAATTCACTGTTTAGAATTATTTCCCTAGCACTAATCTATTAGGATAAAAGGACTTTTTTTTTTTTTACTACATGCTTCAACTTGGCATTGCCCCCCTAAAAGCAATAATATGTTTAGGTTTGAGTTTTCAGAAGTGCAGGTCTTTATGTTTTCTGGCTTGCTACTCATTTGACTCTTAAATTAATCAGCACAGGACACTCTAATGTACTAAATTAGAGGCAAGATTCTTCTCCATATTTTATAAGCCAAACAAGTAACTCTAAAATCAAGCATCTGTTTTCAAGCAGGCTTATAATAATCCATCAGGAAATATTTTACACACTCTTCAAGGAGTTGCTTTCAGAGTAATCTCTTCTTGTGTGCAATTAACATTTCCTTTCATTCTTTCTCTCATGCAACAGTAGTTTAAGACAATACTGTGTATTTATCATGGAAAGCCACTTATTCCCTCCATATTCATGCCTCTTTGCTGCACTGTTAACGGATTCAGATTGAAAACTGAGAGGGAGTATAACTAACAACTGCTCTTGGCTCTGTCACATGACAATAGCTTACACCGGCACATGAACTTCTGTATTCTTGACAGAATTCTCCACAACCTTGTAATCATGTGTAACTGAGCAGCTGACTGTTGGATGACTAGTTGTCTTTGTTTAGACAATTGGTGCATCATTTTCAGACAGACAATCACTTGGGTAATGGAGAAGCTGAAATCTTTGGAGAGTAAGACAATACGGCAAAATTGGATTTTTCTTGCATTTATAAATGTCTCCATAGTAAGTCTGAAAGTCTGAAATAACAATAGGTTCTATCTCTAGGCATGTGCATTATTTCCATTCCCAGTCTCTTGCATACCTTTGGGGAATTATTATTTTCTTTTGTTGTTGTTTTAATGGCTGAGTCCTGACCAACACTGAAGAAACTCATCCTGGATATATCTGTACTAGCCAACTACAGCCTAGTATCAAACCTTCCATTCCTGAGCAAGGTCAGATAAGCTATCCAAAGGCCACTTCAATTTCATCTGTTTGAAGCTAATATCCTAAAACACCTGGCAGAGATTGCAAGGACATGGGACAGAAACCACTAAGTGCCGCTAATGGATGATCTCCTGCAGTCAATGCAGAGGGCAGGCATCCATTCTTAACCTCCTCGACACCTCTGCAGCATTTGCAAGTCTAGCCTGAGAAAGCAATAACATATTGCTGTCTAGCCTGAGAAAGATGGTAGAGGTTCAGGGTAACGCACAAGTAGTGATGGGAAGATGTACTTCCACTACTAGATCCTTCACTTGTGAAGTCCAACAAGGATCAATTCTCTCTCTGATCCTAGTCAACATCTACATGCAGTCGCTAGGTGAACTGGTAAGTTGACATGGACTCAAGTGCCAGCAATATACAGATGACACACAACGGTACCCATCCTTCACTAACTATGACCATACCACTACCATCCACATGGCATGGTGCTTGGATGAGATTCGATATGGATGAATAGCTAGTTGAAGATTAACCCAAGCAAGACAGAGGCGATGCTGGTGAAGAGAGGAAAGAATTTTGATGAGTTTGTAGCCATGGTGCAATCTCCTCTGGTTGAAGCTACACACCCACACTTGGTCAATTCAGTATGTATGTTCAATCCATATCTTAGGCGTGCTTCTGGGTTATGCATGGATGGTAAACTCTCCCACAGCAGCCATCACTGACACTAGCAACTCCTCTGCCTGTCCACACACTAAGACTGCAGGGAGGGGAATCCTAGCCTCTCAGCTCTGGATTCCCAAGGGTGTCTCAAACTCCTGGAACCCGAATGGAGTCCATTCACTGCTCCAATCTTTTGGTCACTAGGCACACTTTGGGTGGACACTTACCATATGGTATCCCTGCCCCAGTGTTGGAACCACTGTCCAGCTGCCTAGCCCCTGGGTGTAGCAGTGACCCTTCAGACTCCCCAGTACTCAAAATACTCCTCTCCCATAACACCACCCCAAAGGTGTGAAGCTTCTGATTTACAGTTCAACCCCTCTATGCACATTCAGTAGTTGTGAAGCAGTCTCTCTCATGCACACACACCTCTATGTTCTTTATATTTAATCATGTAAAGCACAGGAAAGTTCAGATCATGCAAAACAGAGCATCTCAAAACACAGTGTCCTTCATTAGCTCACCTTCCCTTGGGAAATCTGTGTTCTGTCAGGCAGGCAGGATCCTCCACCCCATTGCCAGCACTGACCCTGCAATAGCCTCCCTCATCTGGTGCACGATGGCCATCTCCCTCAGTTCCTCCTGCTGGAGTTACCTGCTTCTTTTATCTGCCTTTTGCTAGTTTTCCATTACTCCCAACCCCCCATCCCCTCAGACAAGAGAAGGAAGTGTCTTCTCTCAGACTGGGGAAACCTATTGTCCCAAGGTGTTTTAGTGCTGCTCATTCACCATCTGTGGCCCAGCAGAGACATGACAACTCTGTTAACTCGTGGGGGATTCACACATATTCCTATATTATATATACATATACATCATACACACACCTTCCATGACAGTAATTTCATGATACGATTTCATGAAATCATCCAAAATTCAGAATGTTACAGACTGAACACCTAATTTGCCACAGCAGCATCCATGAGTAACACTTAACACCAACTCTGGTTGGTTAGGAGCAGTAACGTAGCTAGCAGGGTTCAGTGGAAGCAGCCGCTTCCCCTCAGAGCAGCTGGCACGGAAGCAGCGCCTGCCAGCCGGCACTGCCAGCAGTCCCTGCTAGTCCACGAGAGCCCCACCAGCACAGCCACAAAGCAGAGGCAGCGGCAGAGCCCCTGCATGCTGGAGGAGCGGATGCCACGGCTCTGTGCTGCTCAAGGCAGCCAAACCGGGCAAACCCGCGGCTGGTCACTCCCAGCAGGAGCCTCGGTGCCGCCCGCAGCTCACTGGAATAAAACTTCCCAGAGGAGGGGAAAGCGCTTCCCCACTCCCGCCGTGGCCTGTCAATGCGACCTGCCCACAGCCAGGCTCTGCCAGCAGCCCTTGGTAGGGCAGCGCCCCCCAGGCTGAGCGGGCGAGTCAGGCTGCAGCTTGCTCAGACAGCGCTTGGCAGGGCTGGCTGCCTTCTTCCCCCACCCCCTAAGGGGTAGGGCCAGTGCTGAGCCTGGGCTGGTGCTGCACGCGGCGAGCCTCTCCCAGGCTCTCTCGGTCCCGGGGGCAGCTCCAGCCCCCTCTGCACAGAGAGCCCCGGGGACTCCAGCCCACTCCCATCCCCAGTAACCCCTCCCCAAACTCCATACTCCGTGTAGCCCTCCCATGTACCCCGTGCCCCTGCCTTTCCCTCTCCTTCATCTCCCCTCGTACCACCGTCCTCTGCCAGCCTCCCTGTACAGCCATGGGGGGGAGGGAGGCATGGCGGGGGGGGGGGGGCGCAGCATGGATGCAGTGTGGCCGGAGGAGCCAGCCAAGAGTGGGAGGGGGCACGGCGTGGCTGGAGGAGCCGGGGGCGTGGCCAGAGGAGGAGCCAAAGGGAGCGCCTCTCTTATGTTTGCTTGCTCCCCCTGCTGTTAGAACCTGGCTACGCCACTGGTTAGGAGACTGTCCCATCCTAGAGAATTATGACCTGCTCCCAGTTATTCATGCATTTGTCACATCTGAGCTATACTGCAGCCATGAAATACAACTGACCATGAAGCCTTCAGCATTTAGTCAACTCCACCTGGTACAGAACACTGCACTGTATCTCCTCAGCAACCCAGGCTACCATGGAAACACGGTTTTCTTGCTCCCTACAGATTATCAAATCAAGTTCAGAGTTTCAGTCTTTGACGTGCTCAGTAATCTGGACACAACATGTCTAAGAGATCAACTGAAGCTCCAGGACGAAGACTGATTAACAACTTGGCTCCTCTGGCACAGTGGAACTTTCTACAATAAGGATAAAACTCATCTGTGCAGGAGCTCTCTTGGGACCGGCCCAAGACTGTGGAATGAACTCTCTCAGGGACTAATGACCATCACAGACCTCACCATCTTCCACTCTAAGTGTGAGGTGCATTTTCTTGACCTTGTCTTCTCTAACATTATACACATATTTGTAAAAAATTCCAAAACCAAAACATTCCACAGCGCATACACATGACTCTCTGGGGAGAGGATGAGAAAACAAACACGTGACACATGTTAGTCATGTCATTTAATGCACTACTGAAAGGTGCTCAGGTGGTCCAGTGATAAATGTGGTAAAAGAACCTATATAGAAGAGGGTGCTCTAGTAGTTAGGGCACTTGCTTGGAATGTGGGAGATCTGGCTTCAATTTTCTGCTCCTCCAGAGACTTCCTGTGTGTCCTCGGGGAAGTCACTGTGTGCCTCAGTAAACCTTCTGTAAAATGGGACAGTAATACTTCCCCACTTCTCAGGGAAGTTTGAGAAGATAAATACATTAAAGGCACTGAGAGATCTGTAGCCCCTCACCCCAAAGGGTGAGTCAAGCCTCCCCCCTGGTGCTTGCTACTTGGGAGTGGCTTCCCTTATCTCCTCACAGGGGTTGGGTCATGGGTTCTTTTTCTAACACCTGATATGCCCATCAAAGGTGACTCCTCACTGTGACTGAGATACAAGGTATCCTGTCCTTTGGAAAATTATAATGTTACAAATGAGCAAGCACCATAAGACCCAGTAACAGAAAGTACATCAATATAAGTTTTTGGGTGCATCAAGGTACAACAACATAACAAAGAGGAGCTTTACAAGGAGCAAGAAAATAGAATCTGGTACAGGAACAGTTTAGGAGTAGCTAATAAATCAACCAATTCCCCACATCACAACACTCACAAATCTTCCCACTTCCAGATTGCTCCCTGGCACCTTCCCCAGGCAGAGGGCACTGCTCAGAAGGAGTTTGGGGAGGAGTGTGGCTGTGCTGTGAATGTTGTCTGGCTTAAAAAAAAAAAAAAAAAAAAAAAGGTGCTCTTGCTGTGTCTTTGCCTCTGGCTGGCACTGGGGCGTTGGAAAGAGGTGCTGGTTGGAACCAGACCTGTCTTTCTGAGACTGAGGGTGAGGCCAAAGAGCTGGGATGCTTCAGTAAAATCTATCAACGATGACCTGAAGGTTGTCATGTCTATGGGCCATCAAGGTGCAGTCATCTCTGAAAAGTGCCTTGACGAGAAGTCTCTCCAGTGTCTTGGTCTTAGCATTGAGTCTTTGAAGATCAAAGAGGGATCCAACAAGTCGGTAGCAGATGTATATCCCCTGATCCAAGTCCCTTGTGGCATGGCTGAGGCCACAGGCAAAGAACAAGTTGAACAGCACTGGAGCAAGTACGCTGCCTTGCTTCACTCCATTTAAGATTTCGAATGCATCAGAAAAGTCACCGTTGGTGAGCACTTGCTCTGTCATGTGGTCATGACAGACGGATGATTTGTATGAACCTCCTTGAGCAACCCAGTTTATGCAGAATAGCCCATAGACCCTCTCTGATGACCATATCAAAAGCTTTGGTCAGCCACTCCACTCCAGAGGATGGCCCAAGCAATAGAAGGCTGTCATTCAAACAGTTTGGTTTTTAATGTGGTTACAATAAGCAATGTAGCCTTGTCCTTCCCTCCTCCCCCTTCCCTCCTCCCACCTGGGCTACCTTGACCGTTATCTCATTTTTTAAATTAATGAAGAAAGAATGCATGGTTTCAAAATAATAGTCACTTTATTTCGAAGGGGGGAGGGTGGTTGGCTTACAGGGAATTAAAATCAACAAAGGGGGTGGGTTTGTATCAAGGAGAAACACACACAATTGTCACACCGAAGCCTGGCCAGTCATGAAACTGGTTTTCAAAGCCTATCAGATGTGCAGTGCGCCTTGTTGCATTCTTCTAATCACCCTGGTGTCTGGCTCAAAACAATTGTCTGCCATTGCTTTCATGGAGGGAGAGATGACTGATGAAATGTACCCCAAACCACCCATGACAATATTTTTTGTCCTATCAGGCATTGGGAACTTAACCCAGAATTCCAATGGGTGGCGGAGACTGCGGGAACTGTGAGATAGCTATCGAGGGTGCACCGCTCCGTAAGTTGATGCTAAGCATGGTAGTGAGGACACACTCCACCAACTTAATGCTCTTAGTGTGGACATACACAATTGACTGTATTAAATCAATTTCTAAAAATCGACTTCTATAAAATCAACCTAATTTCATAGTGTAGACATACCCTAAGTTCAGACTCAGACTTTCTCTGTAGGTACGTAACTCCTGCCTCTGCTAGGTCCACAAAGCCGCTCTGAGACCCTGCAGTTAGTTACCATTGGTGCAGTTTATTCAGAGGCTTGTTCCCACCACCGTTTCACCATGTACAGTTGGTGCTTCACCATCTGCAGGAGGGAGAAGAGAGCAGCCTCCCTGCTTCCACTCCCTACCTTTTCCCTTTCTTTCTGCTCCGCCTCTCCTTGGTTTCCTTCCCCTAATGCTTTTATACAGCCCCAGGCTAATTAGGCAGCAGCTGTCTCTGCTTCCCCAGTTAGGTCCAGGTTCTCTCCAGCCAGCTCTCATTTATTCCCCTAAATGGGAGCTGGCATGACAGAGGCCTGAATAAGCAACTCTTCGCCCAGCACCCTGTCACACACCTTCCCCACCTTCTCCAACCACCAGGTTTGCCCCTCCGCATCCTCTCCTTCCTCTACTGTGGGGTGGGGGGAAGGACTCTATGGGGGAGTCTTTTCCCCTCTTTCAGATCAGTCCCACTGTTTGCCGTGTGGGGTTCCTTAATTCCCCACCCACAGAAACAACATTGTGTGGTGGGTGGACAGCCCCACTGCAACCCACAGGTGCTTGCATCATTCACAGCCTCTTGAGTGTTTCCCTGTTTTTCCTCCCTTACTTTCCTTCAGGGGTTCAGGGTTGGTTCCGGCCCTCTCCTGGACACTCAGGGCCTCCTGTCCCCAAGAAGACCCAGGACCCATGTCTTCCAACAGGGCCTGGGTCTTTTCCTCTGGAGGTCCACTAATAAGGGCCTCCACTGGGCCTTGCACTCCGGTCAAGGACCCTGGGGTGGACATCTCACCCAAAACTTCCCTCTCCCTTCTTGGCCTCTGTTGTCTAGGGCTTCTCTACTCAGGGTTCTCTACCCCCATCCTCAGGGAATCTCCCTTTTTCTTATCTTGGGCTTTCTCCCTCTGCCCACCTTCCCTCCTAGGAAGAGGTCCCAGTCCATACCCACCACCACTGGATAAGGCAGGCCCTTTACTACCCCAACCCATTGCCACTTAAACCTGCCCTGAACCTTGAAGGGCATCTGGGCCATAGCGTATTGACTCCTATCCCCGTGGATGCATTCTATGTCCATCTTTGCACCGGGAATCCACCTGTGCAGCCGCACCAACTTCCTTTGTACTAGAAAGCAGTACAACCAGCCTTGCTGGTGTTTCCTCCCCACCAATACTGGAATGGTGGACAGCTTCCACCCCTACCCCTGCCCTCCAGCAACCACAAAACTCTGCCCACCCACAATCCATGTGTGGGCAGTGCCTCTTCTTGTGTCCCAGTCATCCGCACTACCAGCACACAACCGGTCTGGACCCCATGGGAACCCCTTGGATGTCCTCCCATTTGTTCTCCAGGCCCTTCCTGGGTGGAGGTTCCTTCAGCCTTCTCCCAGTCTTCTCTTCCTTGATCAGCTGTCCCTCCTTCCTGGGGAAATCTGCCTCCGTGTACTCCTCCGTAAGCAATACAGCCGCCTCAACTGTATTTGGTTGGTGCCTCCTCACCCACACCTTTATCTTCTCAAGGAGGCCCTGTAAAAACTGCTCTAGGACTAGCACATCCATGATCTCTCCCACTGTCTGTGTGTCCGGCCTCAGCCAGTGGGTGGCCCAGTCTATTAGCTTTGGGGTGAATGCCCAGGGCTGCAACCCCCCTATCCACTTACCAGAACTTCTGACGATACTTCTCCATGGACAGCCCCACCCGATCCAGCATGGCTGCCTTTACCACTTCATAATTCCTGGCCTGCTCTTCATCTAAGGCCATGTAGGCTGCTTGGGTTTCGCCAGCTAGGTAGGGAGCCAGCCGCAGGGCTCAGTTTGCCCTGTCCCATCCAGCCCCCTCAGCTAGTTGCTCAAATGTGCCTAGGAAAGTGTCACAATCATCTGTTGGGCCCATTTTACACAGTCCTAAGCCTGGCACCCGAATGCCATCCCCTCCCGTGGGACTCACCACTTTCTGAGGAGCTGCTGTTGGATGCCAGCCTGCTCCCGAATGAAATCCTGCAGGCTTTTCTGCTGTTCTGCCTGCCAGGTGAGTAAGGCCTGTCTCTCCAGCTGGTGGGCTTGCTGAAAACTCTGCACTGCCTTCCACATCTCTTCCTGCTGCTTGACCAACCATTGCAGGGTCTCCTCCACCTACAGGCTGCCAAACACTTGCTTTGGATCCTGGACAAGCCCCACATGTAGCAAAGCATGGCAGGGCCACCTTGGCTCCTACCTCTGCCAGGTCCACAAAGTCACTCTAAGACCCTGAGGTTCGTAACCACTGGTGCAGTTTATTCAAAGGCTTGTTCCCACCTCCATTTCAACATGTGCAGTTGGCCCTTCACTGTCTGCAGGCTGGGAGCTACCTCCCTGTTTCCCCATCCCTACCATTTCCCTTTCTTTCTGCTCCTCCTTTGGTTTCTTTCCCCTGAGGAGTTTATACAGCCCCAGCTAATTAGGCAGCAGCTGTCTTTGCATCCCCAATTAGGTCCAGGTTACCCCAGCCAGCTCTAATTTATTTCCCTAAATGGGAGCTGGCATGACAGAGGCCTGAATCAGCAACCCTTTGCCAAGCACCCTATCACAAGGTACTTAAACCTATCTTTCTTTGAGATGGAAGTGAGTTCATTCTGCCATTTAGCAAATGCTTTCTGCTTATCACTTAGGAGTTTGGAAATGTCCTTGTTGTTCTCATGGAACCAATCCTGGTCCACCCTTTTCTTTGGCCCCAGCACTGATTTAGCTGTGTCAATAATCACGTTTGAACTGCTTCCATTTTTCTGTTGGGTTGCCAGTGACAGGCGGGCATGAAAACAGCTTATCATCAAGTGACTGCTGAAACTGCACCTGATAGTTGGTGTGCTTGAGCTTTGCTATGTTGAATGCTGTTCTACTGAGTTTGGGGCACTTGCGCTGTGAAGGGACTATATGCAGGTTGAGCACTGCTCTTACCAACCTGTGGGCTGTCCAACACTGCACCACGCATGACTCTGGTAATTCTGACATCACAGATGTCTCGTTGGCGGGTGATGATATAGTCGATCAGGTGCCATTGTTTGGACCATGGGTGCATCCATGTCATTTTATATTTATCATTTTGCCTAAAGATCAGGCTCTAGGTTTTTTGCCGTCCCAAGCAAAAACAATAAAACAAAAAACCCTTTGAGAGCACAACTGCCGAAGTAAAAAAAAAAACCTCAGAGAGCACAACTGCTGAAGGGGAAAAAAAAAACCTCTGAGAGTGTCACTGCCGAAGCCAAACCCCCCCACACCTCACCAGAATGCCGCTCTTAGAATTATGCCGCCCCAAGCAGGTGCTTGATTTGCTGGTCTCGAGCCGGTACTGCTAAAGATGGTGTTAGTGATGAGCAGAGCATGTACCCAAGAAAAGGAGTCCACTGTTGTTCATCCTTCCCACTCCATGTTGTCCAATCACATCTCTCCAGCCACTGCTGTCATAGAATCATAGAATATCAGGGTTGGAAGGGACCTCAGGAGGTCATCTAGTCCAACCTCCTGCTCAAAGCAGGACCAATTCCCAACTAAATCATCCCAGCCAGGGCTTTGTCAAGCCTGACCTTAAAAACCTCTAAGGAAGGAGATTCCACCACCTCCCTAGGTAACCCATTCCAGTGCTTCACCACTCTCTGAGAGAAAAAGTTTTTCCTAATACCCAACCTAAACTTCCCCCACGGCAACTTGAGACCATTACTCCTTGTTCTGTCATCAGGTACCTCTGAGAACAGTCTAGATCCATCCTCTTTGGAACCCTTTTCAGGTAGTTGAAAGCAGCTATCAAATCCCCTCTCATTCTTCTCTTCTGCAGACTAAACAATCCCAATTCCCTCAGCCTCTCCTCATAAGTCATGTGCTCCAGCCCCCTAATAATTTTTGTTGCCCTCCACTGGACTCTCTCCGATTTTTCCACATCCTTCTTGTAGTGTGGGGCCCAAAACTGGACACAGTACTCCAGATGAGGCCTCACCAATGTCTAATAGAGGGGAATGATCACATCCCTCAATCTGTCTCTACCAACCCTAGTATTAAAGTCTCTCAGCAGGATGAGCTTGTCATATGCAGGGGTTGATCAACAATGGAGTGCATAACTGTGATAAGGCATATGCAAAAGTGCACTGAAAGTTTAGCCCTGATTCTGTCCCATATACTCTTCTGCCATTGGTAGAAGGTGACATTGTTTAAGACTGAAATCTCCTGGATCACTAACTTAGGGCACCTTCTTTTAGGACTTTTGCCAGTCACGTAGGTTTTCTCCATTCAAAGATCTGTGTACATTTGTTTAGTTTTGTTACTGAGTCTGTTTCCAGGATACAATTAATTATGCTTAGGAAAGAGAGGAGGTTACTCATGAAATACTTCCTTATTATGTCCCTGGAAGTTTCTTTTTTCATTCCCTAGAGAGCAATGTTGCTGCTTTCATAATCAAATTGTAGAAATGAATATGTATTGATGTGCACATTTGGAAAATCTGAAGATGTTGCTGTAGCAACGTATTGACATGGCTGTTGCTCACAGGAGTAGTTTCTAAGAATAGATATTCATTGTGTTTTCACCTTAAAAGCTTTGTGGTGGCCTGGATGGTACAAGAGGATTTGAGAGGCTCCAGAAACCCTTAAAGGGTCCAATCTAATGTCCACTAAAGTCAATGGCAAGATTCCTTTTGATTTCAGTGGGATTGGGCCAATGATTTTATGGGAGACAGCCAGGCCTGGCTTTGAACTTATCAGTACCGAGCAGTCCTGGGGGCCACATATACAAGCTACAGTTTACTCCTTGGCAGTGAGTAGCAGGTTTGACGTAAGAGTGCATGTTTATTGTATGGTGAGGCTGTTCTTGGTAGGAACCCTGTGTGAATATTAGATTTGTATTGTGGAAATGCTCGCCATGCACCAAATACTGTCCATATATGCACAGGAATATGTACTGGCCTTACATACTGGCCTTACCCTGAAGAGCTGGTTGTTCTGTTACATGTTTTAATAGGCACAGTGGGTACAGAAATAGAAGAACATGTAGTCAAAGTTCTTTCACTGAATCTTACCTCTGAAGGATGGGAGGTGAAAAACATCGTGTCTAAGATTATATAAACAAATGGGTCATACTGTCCCTTCTGTGAGAGTTACCCAAATATTGGATTAGAACTCCAGGCCTGAACCTGCATCATTTAAGTCAATAAGGGCTTTACAACTGACCCCAATGGATACAGAATCAGACCCTCTGTGAGGTTTTGTATGCATTCTTCCAACGTATAATTCCTTTAGGGGTAATGCAGGGAGGAAACAGGACTTGTCTTTCACCTGTCCCCAGAAATAACAGGAGCATCTGTTCCCTCAAAAAGTCAGCAGGTCCCCAAGATCAGCAGAGGTGCTCTGCTTCCGCACGGGCTCCCTACCCACTGTGACCCTCATCCAGACTCTTCAGAGATATGGAACCAAGGAGTTCATGAGTTGGTGCCTTTGGAAAGCCCCCTAAAGTATGTGGGTCAGATGTGTTGGAGAGAAAAATAATGAGGTTAATGCTGATTCAGCAGCATTAATTTGTCCATGCCTCTTTTAGAATTTTCCTGGGTGTGTGCAACCACACACCTTTGCAGATCTGTCTCCTTCTCTTTAGCACTTTATCTCTTTTCTGCATGTTATCTCTAGTCAGTCAACTATCTATATATTACAGAGTCAAGGACACTGCTAAGGAGGAGAGCTGTGAACTACCCTTAAAGTTTATTTGTCATCTCCAAGTGGGAGTGGACAACTAGGGATCACATGAATATATGTTTTTCTCCCTGTAGTTGTGAGATAAGTATATGATCTCACTTCTGGATACTGTAGCTCTCTCTCATAAATGTACTTGGTACAGTATATAATGATTTTATCATCTGTGATGTTGCCCTTGCTTTCCCTGGTTTGATTGCTTTTCATGGGCACCTGACGCTAAGCTGATCCAGCTGATATCTCTCCCTCTGCCCACTGGCATGACTCACTTTTATCTATCTCCTCCCTCTCATTTGATAGAAAAGTGAATATCTTATTCCAGAGATATCAGGGCGATCAATAGCAATCTGTTAATCATTTTCTTCTTTGTTAATGGCTTTGGTTTGCTTATACTTACAGGATGGGCCAGATTCTCCACTCTGTTTCCATTAGTTTTACACAAAATGTGATTCTACTGAAAGCAATGATGTTACACTGATGTATGACTGGAGTAAAGCTGTGGAGAATCAGGCCCCATATTTTCCAGCTACTTTTCCTACTCTTTGTTATGGCTAGACACCATTTGGGTAACCTGAGGGAGGGCTAGGGAGAAAGAAATCAGGTATTTAGGAATGTGGATGCAAAGGAGATAAGAATCATTCATTCTTCTGGCTCTGGTACCATAATTCTTCATTTCTGTGTGTGATGTACCTGAGAATACTCTTTCCTCAGGGGCTGTATGGATCAGTCTGGCCCTAAGCTTTGATTTTTTATACTCATACTGTTGGTATATTTATGAGTTAGTTATGCCACATCTGAAGGGGTCTGACCATCTAGTAGTAGTGAGGTGATAGGACTCAGGTCCAAGTCATATATCATTTGTTACTATGATAGCATTTAGGGTATGGGTTCTCAATTTGGAGGTCAGGAGTATTGAAAAGATGAACAGCTGAGAAAAAGGTAGCAAAAATACATACACACTTCACTAATATGAATGATCTTTCTCTAGAGTCTCTCAGCTGCTGACAACGCTTATCTTATAAGCACAGAGGCAGCTTTCCATATAGGATTACATCTGTGACTACAGAACTGTTAATTTTCACTTGTCTGAAGTATTTAATTTCTTCAGTGTTTGCTCATATTCATTACAGGTTGAATCCTGGAGTCCTTACTCAGCCCTTAATTAAACCAGAATCAAAGCTCTGATCCCACAGCAGGACCCAAGTGGAGAAGACCTCTGTGCCAGCACAGAACCAGTTGCAGGAGTGGGTCCCACATTCAGAATACTGAACACACTACAAGGCTAATCCACAGAACACAATTAATACAGCAATTGGAAAAAATAACAACATTTTGAAAGCATCCTCTTTCTCCACTGTTTTCTAGGAGTAGAGAGGTTATTTTACCTTTATAGTTTGCATTGGTACAACTGCTTCTGCTACACTGTGTCCAGTTCTGGTGCCCACAATTCAGGACGGATGTTGATAACTGGAAGCAGAGAAGAGTCACAAGAATTATTAAAGAATTAGAAAACACGCCTTGAAGCAATTGAGCTCTTTGAATCTATCTACTTGGATTAACAAAGAGAAGAGTAACTTGATTACAATCTGTGAGTAGCTACATGGGGCACAAATATTTAATAATGGGCTCTTCAACCTACTAGAGAAAAGCATAATATGATCCACTGGCTGGAAGCGGAAGTTAGACAAATTCAGATTGGGAATAGGGCATAAAGCTTTAATAGTTAAAGTAATTAACCACTGGAACAATTTATCAAGCGGTCATGGTGGATTATCCATCACTGACAGTTTTTAAAATTAAGATTGGATGTTTTTCTAAAAGATCTGCCCTAGGAATTATTTGGGCAAAGTTCTATGGCCCGTGTTATACAGGAGGTCAGACTAGATGATCACAATGGCCCCTTCTGGCCTTGGAATCTATTCTGCTTTCAACATTTATTCTTGGGGAAAAGAGATCATTTCTACAAAATGTATCAAAATATTCTTCTTGCATTTCCATGTTTAACCCATATAATGGTAATAAGGCAAAACAAGCACTTGTCAGTACATTCCTAGAGATTTTGTACTTCTTGGGTGGCTGAAGGCACCTGGTATTGTGAAATAATCGCTTAGCAATTCACTGCCCATGGCTTCTGATTGTTTAATTATTGAACATTGGAAGAGAAAAGGGGTTGAGTTATCTTACTTGCTGGCAAATATAACCACCTGCCCAGTATTTCATGTAAAGTGTACAATACCGTTGACTTTCATGCTTGCATGCTACCAAGTTTTCTTTTTTAAAAAAATGAAACTAATGTAAAGATGTTTTCATGATTATATAGCACCACATATAGCCCCAATTCAGCAAATTACTTAAATACATGCCTAATTTAAGCACATGACCTCTCCCATTGAAGTCAATGGGACTAGGTTACATGTTTAAAGTCAGGGACGTGTTTAAGAGCCTTGCTGAACAGAGGCCTGTGTGCATGATAGACTCATAGACTTTAAGGTCAGAAGGACCATTATGATCATCTAGTCTGACCTCCTACACAATGCAGGCCACAGAATCTCACTCACCTACTCCTGTAACAAACCCCTAACCTATGTCTGAGTTACTGAAGTCTCCACATTGTGGTTTGAAGACCTGAAGCTGCAGAGAATCTTCCAGCAAGTGACCCATGCCCCATGCTGCAGAGGAAGGCAAAAAACCTCCAGGGCCTCTGCCAATCTGCCCTGGAGGAAAATTCCTTCCCGACCCCAGATATGGCGATCAGTTAAACCCTAAGCATGCGAGCAAGACTCACCAGCCAGCACCCAGGAAAGAATTCTCTGTAGTAATTCAGATCCCACCCCATCTAACATCCCATCACAGACCACTGGGCATACTTACCTGCTGATAATTAAAGATCAATTGCCAAATTAATTGCCAAAATTAGCTATCCCATCACACCATCCCCTCCATAAACTTATCAAGCTTAGTCTTGAAGCCAGATACGTCTTTTGCCCCCACTACTCCGCTTGGAAGGTTGTTCCAGAACTTCACTTCTCTAATGGTTAGAAACCTTCATCTAATTTCAAGTCTACATTTTCTAGATGTCACTTTACAAAACAAGTAAGGAGCAGGGGCAGGACGATGGATTCTTCCCTCCATGGCCATGGCCCTGTCCCTGCCCCTCCTCTTCCCTCCAAGGCCCCACCCCTTGGCCAAGCCAGAAGCTGGAGCCTGGCTGGGGAGTTCGGGATCCTCCTCCTGCTGGGGGATGGAGGGGATGAGAGAAGCCCCTGGCCCATGTCCCCTTCAAGCCCTCCACCCAGGGCAGGTGGAGGGTCTGCGGCTCCCCCAGCTGCTCACATGGCTCTTACCCTGACTGAGCTCTGGCTTCCGGCTTGGCCTGGGGATGAGGCTGGAGAGCCACAGCTGGGCCATGGTAAGAGCTACCCAGGCAGCTGTGGGGAGCCATGGACCCGTCACCTGCCCTGGGTGGGGGACCCGAGGAAATGGGAGTGAAAGCTCACTGGAATTCCTTTTGGAGTCCTGCTAAGACAAAGTGTTTGCTATTCACCACCTCCTAGTCCTACCTTTCAGCTGAGCAAAGCAAGGCCTATTATAAACCCACACCCTCATCACTGCTATCAAGCTACATTGTTTCCCTGCATATGGAGCTGTCCTGGCTGCTGGGAGGAGAGAAGAGAGTTATTCACCCTCTCGCCTGTTCTCCAGGTTTGAATGCTAAGGGGATTTCCATTCACATCTTCCCACATCCCAAGTACTGGAAACAAGAGATATCCCACATTGAGGGGGGGAGGAAGAGCTCTTCATTCTCAGCTATTGAGGGAGTCTGTGTGTGTGTCTCTCTCTCACTCCCCACTGCACATCAAACCTAGGTTCTCTAACAGACAAGATTTCTTTTTCCTGCTGTGAGGAGGTATCCCTCCTCTCTGCTTCCAGCTGTGGGGGCTCCTCAGTCTCCTGGTCTACACTACGCATTTATACCGAATTTAACAGCGTTAAACCAAATTAACCCTGCACCCATCCACATAACGAAGCCCTTTATTTCGATATAAAGGACTTATAATATCAATATCTGTACTCCTCCCCGA
Source organism: Gopherus flavomarginatus (assembly GCF_025201925.1). Lineage (NCBI taxonomy): Eukaryota > Metazoa > Chordata > Testudines > Testudinidae > Gopherus > Gopherus flavomarginatus. The sequence goes on from NC_066624.1 coordinate 86,576,792, forward strand.
TGAGGGGAGTAGCGCTCAAATCAGTATTGCCATTTTGAATTAGGGTTAGTGTGGCCACAATTTGATGGTATTGGCCTCCAGGAGCTATCCCACAGTGCACCATTGTGAGCGCTCTGGACAGCCATCTGAACTCGAATGCAGTGGCCAGGTAGACAGGAAAAGCCCTGCAAACTTTTGAATTTCATTTCCTGTTTGCCCAGCGTGGAGCGCTGATCATCACACGTGGCCATGCAGTCCCAAATCCAAAAAGAGCTCCAGCATGGACTGTACAGGAGATACTGGATCTGATCGCTGTATGGGGAGACAAATCTGTTCTATCAGAGCTCCGTTCCAGAAGACAAAATGCCAAAATTTGAAAAAGTCTCCAGGCTATGATAGTCAGAGGCCACAGCAGGGACTCAACACAGTGCTGTGTGACAAGTGTAACGGAAAGCCAAAGAATCAAATGGATGATCATGGAGGGAGAGGGGACTGAGGACTCGAGCTATCCCACAGTTCCTGGAGTCTCCGAAAAGTATTTGCATTCTTGGCTGAGCTCCCAATGACTGAAGGGTCAAAAACATTGTCGCCAGTGGTTCAGGGTATATGTCGTCAATTTACCTCCTTCCCTTCGTCAAAGAAAAGGGGAAAAAATTGTTTCTCGCCTCTTTTCAATGTCACCATATGTCTACTGGATGCTGCTGGCAGACAGGGTGCTGCAGCGCTAAACAGCAGCATCCCCTCCTGGGGGGAGGGATAGCTCAGTGGTTTGAGCATTGGCCTGCTAAACCCAGGGTTGTGAGTTCAATCCTTAAGGGGGCCATTTAGGGAACAGGGGTAAAAATCTGCCTGGGGATTAGCCCTGCTTTGAGCAGGGAGTTAGACTAACTGATCTCCTAAGGTCCCTTCCAACTCTGATAGTCTGTGAACTCCCCTCCTTGATGGCAGACAGTGCAATATGACTGATAGCCCTCATCATCATCCCACGCGTGCTCCTGGCTGGCCTCAGTGAGGTCAACCAGGGGCACCGGGGCAAAAATGGGAATGACTCCCGGTCATTCCCTTCTTTAAGCTTTGTCTCCTGGAGATTCAGTCCTGGCAGACGGTACAATAGGGCTGGTAACTGTCCTCATCATAGCAGCTGGAGGCTGAGCTCCTCTCCCCCCACTTTCATGTCTAATGGAGATTCTGGACTATCATAGCAGTGAGAGGCTGTGCTCCTCTCCCTCCACTCTTTAATGAGTAATGGAGATTCTGTCCTGCCTGGAACATTATAGCAGTTGGAGGCTGCCTTCCCCTCATTTTATCTCACTAAAAAGTCATTGTTTCTTATTCCTGCATTCTTTATTACTTCATCACACAAATGGGGGGATAACTGCCACAGTAGCCCAGGAGGAGTGTGGGAGGAGGGAAGCAATGGGTGGGGTTGTTGCAGGGGTACCCCCTAGAATGGCATGCAGCTCATCATTTCTGCGGGATATCTGGGGTTCTGACCGGGAGTGGCTGTGCTCTCTGGCTCTCTAGTAGACTTGCTCCATATTCTACGCAGGACTGACTCTATTTTTAGACAAAACATAAAGAAGGGAATGACCTAGGGAGTCATTCCCATTTTTGTCCATGCGCCCCTGGCCGACCTCAGTGAGGCCAGCCAGGAGCACCCATGACAGCAGCAGACGGTACAATAGGACTGGTAACTGTCATCGCCAATTTCCAAAGCAGCAGATGGTGCAATAGGGCTGGTAACCGTCTCTGCTACCTTGCAAAAGCAAATGAATGCTGCTGTGTAGCACTGCAGTACCGCGTCTGTCAGCAGCATCCAGTACACATATAGGGACAGTGAAAAAAGGCTAAACAGGCTCCATGGTTGCCAGGCTATGGCATCTGCCAGGGCAGTCCAGGGAGAAAGGGCGCAAAATGATTGTCTGCTGTTGCTTTCACGGAGGAAGGATTGAGTGACGACATTTACCCAGAATCACCTGCAACACTGTTTTTGCCCCATCATGCATTGGGATCTCAACCCAGAATTCCAATGGGCGGGGAAGACTGCAGGAACTATGGGATAGCTACCCACAGTGCAACGCTCCGAAAATTGATGCTAGCCTCGGTACATGGATGCACACGGCTGAATTAATGTGCTTAGTGTGGCCGCATGCACTCGACTTTATACAATCTGTTTTAAAAAAACGGATTCTGTAAAATCGGAATAATCCCGTAGTATAGACATACCCTCTGAAGCAGAGGGAGGTTGAGGGTTTATCCTGCGTTGGAATCTGACAGTTTCTTTCCCCAACGGGATTCCTGGCTTTTGCTTCTCTCTCTCAGAGCGTAGAGCCTAGTGATGCCTACTCTCCCTGACCGTAGCAGGAAATAGAGATTATACCCATTTTGAAGATAGTTTTAGGTGCAGTGACTTTAAGGGTAACATTTTCTAATGTAGGTGCCTGAAGTTACTTACCTAAACCCATAAGGAGACACCTACACAAGTGGCCTGATTTTCAGAGGAACTGAGATTCAGTTAGATTTTTAGGTACTCAGCATCTCTGAAAGATCAGGCCTGGCTTTGGTTAAACATTCTTACACATGAGTGCCTGAAGTAACCAGTGATTTAAAATGAGTTAGTAACATCCCCAGCAACAGAACCTAGGGGATGAAACTCTGAGTTGCCACAAACAGACGGAGTCACGGTCCTTGCTCTGCAGGGTGTCCAGTCTAAGGCTCTGATCCTGCCATTGACAGAACATGAGCTGACTATTATGACCACATAAAGCCCCACTGAGGAGTTGCAGAATCAGGGCCCCAGTAACACATGAAGGGCGGAGGAGTGAGAGAAACAAACATCCAGTTACTTTATATTTCTCCTGTTTACATAGAGATGTAAATAAGTCTCAGGCTGAGAGGGAAGGAGGGAAAGCTAAGTATCATGCACAGACTGATTTTATGGCTGTGATCAACACTCAGCATTTCATATATGAAAGCATTTTCCAAATGTTAAACCTCAGAGCACTCTTATGATATAGTTATCTCATTTTACAGATGGGGAAACTGAGGTACAGAAGAGTTAAGGTGACTTTACCAAGGTCACACAGGAAGTCTGTGGCAGGGCTGACCAGGAGCTGGTTCTCAGCTGGTGTAAGATGACTTCAGTGGAGCTATGCTGACTTACACCAACTGAGATTTGGGGTCAGATATCTTGACTTTCAATTCTGTGCCTTACCCACAAACCCGTCAAAATCTTCTTGATAATACCTGCTTCATGCTCCACTGAAAGTAGACAATTTCTCTTCAGATTTGGCAAGGGACTTTTGATCCTTGTGTTGCCACAAAAATAAAACCATGCTTAGAAAAAAACAAGAGAAATTGTCATTGGATTCCCTCTAACCCTTGTTGAAAGTTAAAAATATATATAAAAAGCAAGAAGATTGCACAATAGTTACTAGAAGGGAAGGGAAAGGTGAAGCGGTTCTGGATCAATTTTCTCCCCCACAAGTTTTAGTGCTGTGGAATGATATCAGATTGGCAAGATACAGTACATGGAGCAGCAGTAGCAGGTGCTGAAAGAGTAATTACAACAGTAGAATTTATAAGAGTACTGACGTTAAAGCGCACATGAATAGATGAAGAGAGAGCTCCACCTGCTGTCATATATTATGTAGGTAAAAATAAACAATATGATAATATTTATTGGCCTATAGCAAAATTACCAGTTATCACTTACTCCAGTGTAGGGTGACCAGATGTTAAGGGGAAAATATTGGGACTGCCGTGGGGGGGAGGGGGGGTTTACACTCACCCATCTGGGAGTTCGGTGGCAATTCGGTGGAGAGCCCTTCAGTCGCGGACAGTCTTCAGTGGTATTTTGGCGGGGAGTAATAAACCTTGCCACCAGAGACAGAAGCACCTGCCGCTGAAATATGACCAAAGACCGTCCACGACTGAAGGGCTCTCCACCGAATTGCCACTGAAGCCCAGGAAACAAAATATAGGGACAAATGGCATCCCGACCGTACTCTGGTCGGGACGCGGGACAAACTCCTCAAAATCGAGACAGTTCCGATTTTATCGGGATGTCTGGTAACCCTACTCCAGTGAGGAGAAAAGAAACCATTAACTAAAGATTAAAACATGCACAGGAAGAGTCCGTCCCTGTCCAATAAGCCTACATTCTAAACAGACAAGACAGACAAAAGAGTGGGACAAGGAAGTATTGTACTATTATCCCCATTTTACAGATGGGAAATTGAAGCACCATGATTAACTGACTTGCTCAAGACCACACAGGGAGTCAGTGGCAGAGCCAATAATTTAATCCAGAATCCCTTTCTCACAAGAGGATTCTTCCTCTACATACTCCTGATTCCAGAGATCTCATGTAGATTCTAGGTAAGAATTTGCTCAAACTATTGCAGCAGGAAAAAGCCCTGGACAGATACAGAGTTGAGTTTTTCTGTTTCACTGGTCACTCCCTGGATGAATTCACAGGTGATGTTTACAACCTATTCTTTAAAAGAGTTTTGTCTGAAAAATACTGATTTCTTCCACTTTACAATCCTCTTCCCTTTTATTTACATTTCTTGATGGTTCTAGATAAAGATCTGGTTGGTCATAAAAAGGGAAGTAAAAGTGTCATCTCTGCATAAAGAGATGGATTCAAACCTTAAATGATTAGGCATTTGCTATATCACTACAAGAAAAGTGCAGAATTACTATCCTCATATTAGCTTAGATAGCTAGAGAAATTTTTCTGAATAAGACTGCAGATACATTTAAACTAGAGATGGGCCCTAAACAAAACTCAGATCCAAACTCACCTAATCTTTGGGATTGAATGGGGAGTAGATTTCTGAACCCAGATCCAGATCTGAATTTCTCTTTAACATAGAAAACAGAAACCCCAGACCTGAATGTTCCCCAACATACTTTTGGTGGTGGTAGGTGGTCAAAAAATCTAAATGGGACCCAGACTTTGCACTGGCACTTATCTCTATAATGAGGTGAACCAAAACCCAGGATCCAGTCATCCCTGAATTTTGACCTTTAATCCACTTCTACTTGAAACATCAGTTTTCATAAATACCTGTACCTTACAAAAGATGAGATAAACTACCCATATAGATATATCTATTATACTATACAGGTGTGTCAGATAGCAACCCTGTTTGTATATTTTTACTACTCTAAAGCAGTGTGTACAATCAGGGGGCCAGAGAAACAATCGTAGGATCTTTTGTAAAAGATGTAACAGTATTTATCAAACAATTGCCATTTTCTCCCCCAAGCAATTTACTGATAACGAAGATGCAGATCACTCTGCACTTGCATGAACATCAATGGGTTAAAAATTCTGGTCTCAGATCTCCTCAGTGAAGCTGGAGTGACATACTGCTCTGCAGGCCACTGATGTCAGTGAGAGTTTACACATGTACCGTCTGCAACACTGCTCCCCATATTCTTCATAGTGATATTATGATATGATTATGGTATAATTCTGATGTATTTTATGCAAGATAGGTCATGTGAGATATCAGTGAAAAGTTTATGCTTTACTGAATATGATTATCCTATTTCTATGCATGTATCGTTTTTGTATTGGAAGTTAGGAATATTGACTATGTATCTGTATTACAAATGTGTTTACACCTGGGGAATACCCAATAGACAAGATGCTTTCATTCTGAAAGATTGGGTGGGGAAGGGCTATTAGAGAAAACAATAGGCCTTAGAAGAAGCTTATTTCCCACCTGGACAGCTGTCCTGAAGAAGCTGCAGACAACCTCCGAGTAATGGCTGCTGTGACGCTACAGGGACATGTGACCAGGTCACTTGGAGCTGGATTCCATCATAGGATATCAGTATTTTTCCACTGGCTGCCGTGGGAATCAAGCTTTGAAACAAAGGGTTCCCAATATACACAAAAGCTGTATAAGGCAGGGGAGTGACATCATCATGGTTCTTCACTGACTCCCCACCCAAAGAGACTCCTGGAAATACCTGAGGAACAAAGACTGAACTGGGGGAAGTGCTGGACCCAGGCTAATGATATTTTTAGCCTATGAATGGAACACCTGGGGATTCCAAGCTGTAAGCAAGTGCAACTTGCCCCTTAGGAGTCTGCAGCTTGCTTGTATCATCACTTAGGGTTAGGATCTGCTATTCATATCCTATCTCTTTGGTATATTAAGCTTAGTTTGTGTTTTTGTTTATTTGCTATGTAATCTGCTTTGATCTGTTTGCTATCCCTTTATAATCACTTAAAATCTATCTTTTGTAGTTAATAAACTTGTTTTTGCTTTGTCTAAGACCAGTGTGTGGGAGTCATAACTCGGGGCAGAAAGCTGTTGTGTATTTCTCCACACTGAGGGAGGGGGCAAATTTCATGAGCTTACGCTGTACAGTTCCCCATGCAGTGCAAGACAGTATAATTTTGGGTTTACATTCCAGAGGGGGTGCATGCCTGAGTAGCTAGGAAGTTCTCTAGCTGGAGCCTTCCCGTGTAGGGCTGGTTACAGCATCTGCATGTAACTGCAGCTGGGTGTGTATGTGTGCTGGAGAGGGCTTTGCAGCTTGTCACAGCAATACAGGATAAAGGGAGCCTAGACGGTAGTTCAGGGGGGTTCAGTTGTACCCCAGTTCCAGAGGGCACCCCGGGGGGAATCCGTCACACCATCCACTCTATACTATACTGTATATCTATACTGTACATCCTCAGTAGGAATTCAGCATAGAGCAGGCTTATCAGATCAGAGCTGTGTGCCTGGCAGATGTGAGAGAAGAGTTTTCTCCGTAGAGCTTTACAGAATGAAAGCTTTACTAGACAGACCACAGCATGGGTGGCCAGTGAACCAGTTAGCCCCTGGCCCCTCCTCTTCTGCCTCAGGCTCCACCCCTTACCCTCCCCTTCTGCCCTCCCTCTCCTGTAGGAGCCCAGCACCCCCACAATTCCCCCACCCCAGTCCCAGACCACTTGAGCGCCCCTAGCCCTGGAGCTCTGAGTGGGCCCCCAACCCCAGCTCCGGAATTCTGGGTGGCACAGCTGCATAGCCCCCAGCCCCAGAACTTAGGGCTGCTGGGCAGTGTGGCCACAGAGCTCCCAGCCCCAGAGCTCCAGGTAGGCCCCTGTCATAACTGTCCTACTCAGATCTGAACCTTAGAGTTCAGAACATGAGAAGCTAGCATGAAACCTCCAAACTTAATTACCAGCTTGGATCTGATATCGCTGCCACCAGCCAGAATTCCAGTGTCTGGCTCACTCTGGTCTTCCCAAAACCTTCCCTGGGAACCCCCAAGACTCAGATGCCCTAAGTCTCACCACAAAGGGAAATAACCCACTTCCCTTCTCCCTCTTCCCCTCCAGGTGTTCCCTCCCTGGGTTCCTGGAGAGATATACAGATTCAAGCTCCTTGAATCTAAACAAAGGGATTCTACCCTCTTTACCTCCTCCCAGATTTCCCCGCCCTGGGTACTCTAGGAGATTCCCTGCTTCAAGCCCTTGAAACTCAAGTATCGAGAGATCAAATCTCTCTCCCCTCTCACCCAGAGGGTATACAAAGTCAGGCTTAGTAAATCTATCACAAAGAGATTTTCCCCCTCCCTTCGTTTCTTAGCCTTAACCAGTGAAAAACACTCAAACAGGTCTTAAAAAGAAAGCTTTATATAAAAAGAAAGAAAAAGGACATAAAATTGGTCTCTGTATCAAGGTGACAATATACAGGGTCAATTGCTTAAAGGAAAAAATGAATAAACAGCCTTATCCAAAAAGAATACAATTTAACACATTCCAGCAACTACACACATGTAAATACAAAAAAACAATATAAAACCTATTGTCTTACTATCCTTGTACTTACAACTTGGAAACAGAAGATTAGAAAGCCTGGAGATAGAAAGATCACTCTCAGAGCCGAGAGGGTCACCGAACCAAGACAAAGAACAAAAACTCACACCCAAAACTTCCCTCCACCCAGATTTGAAAAAGTCTTGTTTCCTGATTGGTCCTCTGGTCAGGTGTTTAGTTCCCTTTGTTAACCCTTTACAGGTAAAAGAATATTAACCCGTAGCTATCTGTTTATGACACGCCCCCCAAATTGCAGACAGTGGGGAACCTCACTGGCGGCGATTTCCTCCTAGAACTTTAAAATAAACAGATTAATACAACACATGCACCTTTACATATACCACTAAGTATATAACTAACAGACTTTTACATTTTAAGAACACTTTTTAACTACTGGATTCTGGGAAACTTTCACGAGAGAGTGCATCAGCTACTTTGTTAGAAGCTCCTGAAATGTGCTGAATTTCAAAATCAAAATCTTGGAGAGCTAAACTCCAACGAAGAAGTTTCTTGTTGTTCCCCTTGGCAGTATGAAGCCACTTTAGCGCAACATGGTCAGTTTGTAGCTGGAACCGCCGTCCTCAAACATATGGGCGTAGCTTTTCCAGGGCATACACAATGGCGTAGCATTCCTTTTCACTGACTGACTAGTGACTTTCCCTCTCAGACAGTTTCTTGCTGAGAAACACGGCATGATGGAAGTTGTGATCCGTTGCTTCCTGCATGAGAACTGCTCCTATACCAAGCTCAGATGCATCTGTGGTGACTAGGAACGGCTTGTCAAAGTCCGGGGCCCTGAGCACAAGGTCAGACATGAGCGTCGCCTTAAGTTGGGTAAAGGCCTTTTGACACTCATCAGTCCACTTAACTGCATTTGGCTGGGTCTTTTTGGTCAGGTCGGTCAGTAGGGCAGCGATTTGGCTGTAGTGTGGTACAAATCACCTGTAGTACCCGGCCAAGCCTAAGAAGGATTGAACCTGTTTCTTTGACTTTGGGACAGGCCACTTTTGGATAGCATCCACCTTGGCCTGTAGGGGGTTTATGGTTCCTCGACCCATCTGGTGTCCCAGGTAAGTTACTCTGTTTTGGCCTATTTGACACTTTTTGGCCTTAACAGTTAGTCCGGCCTGCCTGATGCGCTCAAAGACCTTTTCCAGGTGTTCTAGGTGTTCGGGCCAGGAGTCAGAAAAAATGGCCACATCATCGAGGTAGGCAACTGCATATTCGCCCAGTCCTGCTAGTAGACCATCTACCAGCCTCTGGAAGGTGGCGGGCGCATTTTGCAGCCCGAAAGGAAGGACATTAAATTCATACATCCCTGCATGGGTGACGAATGCTGACCTTTCCTTGGCAGGTTCATCTAGTGGTACTTGCCAGTACCCCTTGGTTAAGTCTATTGTAGATATGAATCGGGCACGTCCCAACTTTTCCAATAGCTCATCGGTGCGTGGCATTGGATAGTTGTCTGGACAAGTTACCGCATTTAGCTTACAGTAGTCCACGCAAAAGCATATTTCCCCATCTGGTTTGGGTACCAGAACCACTGGAGATGCCCATGCACTGGTAGATGAGCGGATTATACCCATCTGTAGCATGTTCTGTATCTCCCGTTCTATAGCAGCTTGGGCGTGAGGAGACACTCGGTAGGGTGGGGTTCTAATTGGGTGAGCATTACCTGTGTCAATGGAGTGGTATGCCCTTTCAGTCCGTCCTGGGGTGGCTGAGAACAATGGGGCGAAGCTAGTGCACAGCTCCTTGATTTGCTGCCGCTGCAGAAGTTCCAGGGTTGTGGAGAGGTTCACCTCTTCCACGCCACCGTCTTTTTTCCCTTCGTAGTAGACACCTTCAGGCCACTCAGCATCATCTCCCTGGACTGTAAACTGACAAACCTGTAAGTCTCTGGAATAGAAAGGCTTGAGAAAATTAACATGGTACACTCTGGGTTTTAGAGAGGAATTGGGAAATGCTATGAGGTAGTTAACAGCTTCCAGGCGCTCTTGGACCGTGAATGGCCCTTCCCATGATGCTTCCATCTTATGGGCCTGTTGCGCCTTCAAGACCATAACCTGGTCTCCTACCTTGAAGGAATGTTCTCTGGTATGTTTGTCATACCAGGCCTTTTGCTCTTCCTGAGCATCCTTTAGGTTCTCTTTAGCAAGGGCTAAAGAGTGTCGGAGGGTGTTTTGTAGGTTGCTTACAAAGTCCAGAATATTAGTCCCTGGAGAAGGTGTAAACCCCTCCCATTGCTGCTTCACCAACTGTAATGGCCCCTTAACCTTGTGACCATACACAAGTTCAAACGGTGAAAACCCTAAACTGGGATGTGGTACAGCCCTGTAGGCAAAAAGCAACTGCTGCAACACTAGGTCCCAATTATTGGAGTGTTCGTTGATGAATTTACGTATCATGGCCCCCAAAGTTCCATTAAATCTTTTGACCAGGCCATTGGTTTGATGGTGGTACGGGGTGGCAACCAAGTGGTTCACCCCATGAGTTTCCCATAGTTCTTTCATGGTCCCTGCCAGGAAATTAGATCCTGAATCTGTAAGGATGTTGGAGGGCCAACCTACCCTGGCAAAAAATGTCTGTTAGTGCCTGGCACACAGCTTTAGCCCTGGTGTTGCCTAGAGCTACTGCTTCCGGCCATCAGGTAGCAAAGTCCACGAAAGTCAGTACGTATTGCTTTCCTCTGGGTGTCTTTTTTGGGAAAGGACCCAGAATATCCACAGCTACTCGCTGAAATGGGACCTCAATTATGGGGAGTGGCTGGAGAGGGGCCTTGACCTGGTCTTGGGGCTTTCCCACCCTTTGGCATACCTCAAAGACCGGATATACTTGGCAACGTCCTTGCCCATCCCCTCCCAGTGGAAGGACTTCCCCAACCGATCTTTGGTTCTGTTCACTCCAGCATGGCCACTGGGATGATCATGGGCTAAGCTTAAGAGCTTTTCCCGGTACTTAGCTGGAACCACCAACTGTTTTTGCGGACGCCAGTCTTCCTGGTGTACACCAGAAGGAGTCTCCTTGTATAAAAGTCCTTGTTCTACAACAAATCGGGATCGATTAGAAGAGCTGAGAGAAGGTGGGGTGCTCCGTGCCACCGCCCAAGCTTTCTGAAGGCTGTCATCTGCTTCCTGCTCAGTCTGGAACTGTTCCCTTGAAGCTGGAGACACCAGTTCTTCCTTAGACTGGGGACTTGGGCTTGGTCCCTCTGGAAGCGATGTAGGTGATGGGGTTGTTTCCGTTGCTGGTGAGTTACTTTCCGCTAGTGCACCAGGGGTTATTTCAGGCTCTGGCTGAGCCTCTTGGGTGGGGTTGTCTGCTGCTTCTGCCAGTTCAGGCTCGCTGGCGCCCTCTGGCGTTGGGGTTGAAGATGGATTTGCAAGCACTGTCATCAGTGCTGGCACCAGTTCCGGTGCTGGCTGCTTTTCCAGTTCCTGGTCTGGGACTGGAAGCACTGTGGCTGTTTCCGTTGTTGGCAAGGGATCCGGGTCCATTACCTCTGTCTGGGTCTTTTGGAACACAGACGGGGCCTCTGTAGATGGCTCAGGAACAGGAATGGGTCTGGAAGCTTGCCTGGTTTGGTTACGTGTAACCATTCCCACTCTCTTGGCCTGCTTCACCTGGTTGGCCAAGTCTTCCCTCAGTAGCATGGGGATGGAATAATTGTCATAGACTGCAAAAGTCCACATTCCTGACCAGCCTTTGTACTGGACAGGCAGTTCAGCTGTAGGCAAGTCTACAGCTTGTGACATGAAGGGGTAAATTGCCACTTGGGCCTTTGAGTTGATGAATTTGGGGTTTACAAAGGATTGGTGGATAGCTGACACTTGTGCCCCCGTGTCTCTCCATGCAGTAACCTTCTTTCCGCCCACTCTCAAATTTTCCCTTCACTCCAAGGGTATTTGAGAGGCATCTGGGCCTGGGGAATCTTTGGTGTGAGCGTGGTGTAATGAACTGCACTCGGTTGGGGTTCTTTGGGCAGTTGGCCTTGATATGTCCCAGTTCATTACACTTAAAGCATCTTCCAGCTGACTGGTCACTGGGTCGAGGTGAGTTACTGGAGATTGGTGAGGTGGAAGAATAGGGCGTCTGTGGCTTTCCTTGGGTTGTAGGTGGGGTCTTTGGCTGCCCTCGGTTGTAGGGTTTATTGTCGGTGTGCCCCCTGGGGTATTCGTTCCCCTTGACAGTAGCTTTCTTGCTTTCTGCCACTTCCATCCATTTGGCTCCAATCTCCCTCACCTCGGTGAGATTTTTGGGTTTTCCATCTTGTATGTACCGTGTTATGTCCTCAGGAACACCATCCAAGAACTGCTCCATTTGTATGAGGAGGTGCAGTTCATCCAAGGATTTAACATTGTTTCCTGATATCCAGGCCTCATAATTTTTCCCAACGTAGTAGGCGTGTCTGGGAAATGACACATCTGGTTTCCACTTTTGGGTTCTGAAACGCCAATGGGCATGATCCGGGGTTATCCCCATTCTGAATCTGGCCTTGGTTTGAAACAGTTTATAATCGTTCATTCTGTCCTTTGGCATTTCAGCCGCCACCTCTGCTAAGGGTCCACTGAGCTGTGACCTCAGCTCTACCATGTACTGGTCTTCAGGGATGCTGTACCCAAGACAGGCTCTTTCAAAAATTTCTAAGAAGGCCTCAGGGTCATCACCTGCCTTGTAGGTGGGAAATTTCTTGTGATGTGGAACAATCATTGGCGCAGAATTGTTAGGATTGGCTGTGTTCTGTGCCTAGCCTGTTCTAATTCCATGGCCTGTCGGTGGGTCTCCCTCTGGAGTTCTATCTGTCTTCTGTAGGCTGCATCTTCTTCTTCTTGTTTTCTTTTGTGGGCTGCCAGTTTGATGTTTTCTTCCCTTTCTTTCAGCTCCACCTCTTTTTCTCTTTTTTCCATTTGTCGCCTGTGGTCTGCTTCTTTGAATTGTTCCTCTGCTTCCCTTTTTGCCTTGGAAGTCATGGTTCCTGTTTTCTTGTGTTGGGGTGCCCTCTGGTGTTTATTGTTGGAACTGCTGGCTCTCTGTTGTGTCCTGGGGTTTGCCTAGCAACAGTGCCTTTTTTTTTCTCTAGCTAATCTTTTAAATGTAAAGTAAACCAGAAAAACCACTTTATTTGCATGTGTGTTGTGCTGGGTACTTAACTGTCAATCAGAGTGCTATAGTTTAACAAAAGACCCTTTGTCCTCCTTAATAGTTCCTTGCTTAATATGCAAGCCAAACTGTAACTGAGAGAACAGAAAAAAAAATTATCTCTGGTTCCTTTTTAAAACCAAACTCTTTCTCTCTCTGCTTAAAAGCCCTAGCAGAGAAAAAGAAAATAATATTCCTACTGGCTTCTGGATTCTTGTCTTTCCACACCGCTGTCACTCATGTCATAACTGTCCTACTCAGATCTGAACCTTAGAGTTCAGAACATGAGAAGCTAGCATGAAACCTCCACACTTAATTACCAGCTTGGATCTGATGTCGCTGTCACCAGCCAGAATTCCAGTGTCTGGCTCACTCTGGTCTTCCCAAAACCTTCCCTGGGGAACCCCCAAGACTCAGATGCCCTGAGTCTCACCACAAAGGGAAATAACCCACTTCCCTTCTCCCTCTTCCCCTCCAGGTGTTCCCTCCCTGGGTTCCTGGAGAGATATACAGATTCAAGCTCCTTGAATCTAAACACAGGGATTCCACCCTCTTTACCTCCTCCCAGATTTCCCCGCCCTGGGTACTCTAGGAGATTCCCTGCTTCAAGCTCTTGAAACATAAGTACCGAGAGATCAAATCTCTCTCCCCTCTCACCCAGAGGGTATACAAAGTCAGGCTTAGTAAATCTAACACAAAGAGATTTTCCCCCTCCCTTCGTTTCTTAGCCTTAACCAGTGAAAAACACTCAAACAGGTCTTAAAAAGAAAGCTTTATATAAAAAGAAAGAAAAAGGACATAAAATTGGTCTCTGTATCAAGGTGACAATATACAGGGTCAATTGCTTAAAGGAAAAATGAATAAACAGCCTTATCCAAAAAGAATACAATTTAACACATTCCAGCAACTACACACATGTAAATACAAAAAAACAATATAAACCTATTGTCTTACTATCCTTGTACTTACAACTTGGAAACAGAAGATTAGAAAGCCTGGAGATAGAAAGATCACTCTCAGAGCCGAGAGGGTCACCAAACCAAGACAAAGAACAAAAACTCACACCCAAAACTTCCCTCCACCCACATTTGAAAAAGTCTTGTTTCCTGATTGGTCCTTTGGTCAGGTGTTTGGTTCCCTTTGTTAACCCTTTACAGGTAAAAGAACATTAAGCCTTAGCTATCTGTTTATGACAGCCCCCAACCCCAGGCGGCACAGTCCCAGCGCCCTGAGCTCGGCCCCAACCCCAGCCGCCCCGAGTTTCTGTGGCATCAGCCTGCATGGGCAGGGCCATACCAGACTGTTGTGGGAGGCACAGCCTCCCCCGGTCCATGATACCCACCGCTACCTGGACACAGTGTTGGGCACTGGTCTTTTGTTCTGCCTCTCTGGTATAAAGAATGTATTCAACATAGTGATTTCTTGGTCACATAAAAAGTAGGAATGATTTTGGATGGCTGAATTTTTTGTCACCACCCATGACATAGATATTTTCTAAAAAAACAAAGGAAAGAATGAACCACTTCTGTTTAACCAGGTATTTATGTGCCCACCACTGAAGCATCATGTAAAATGCTTGACTAGAGGGTGTGCGTGCAATGCTGAACAGCTCAAGAAACACAGAAGACAACAGCCTTTTGCCAACACCGCGCTGTGTTGTGCTGTATGTATGCATGGTGTCGGCCTCATTCATATAGAGTGAGATTCACACACACACACACACACACACACACACACCGTCCACCCCCCCCCCCCCGCCCACCGCTGCCCAAAGACAGCCCAAGTAATTGAATCATCTGCGTGGGACAAGTAGGCAGAAACACCACCATTAACTATTGTCCTTTCTGGATCAGTTTATAACAATAAATACCTCTACATACACATGTGTATGGAATTATTGGACCAATAATCTGCATAATTTTTCTGCATTTACAGACCTTTATGTCTGCCTGTTTTAATGGCTATTTACCTATAAATAGCATAAAAATAACAATTTTAAAAAAACATTTAAACAATCAGAAAACTCTACTTGCTTGTATGTGTGACACAGCCAAGTAGTTCTTAATGGAGCAATTCCACATACTCAACAAGAGGAACAACAAAGGAATCATAAAATACTTTTCATGACAGCTGTCAACAATTAAATTGTATGGGGGCTTTGCTACTAGAGAGCATGACGAAACTCATGGAAATGTGAAACAGATTTGGAAAGTGAGCACTGAAAGTATGTGCCAGAAACTGTAGAATCGACTGAAGACAGCAAGTGTGTCTCAAAATCTGTCAAGGAATGATTTAGTTTGACAAATGGTTGTGACCTACCACAAAGCTGTGCAAAAACAGTCCATAATGAAAGTCCCCAACCATTTCTCTCCCAAGTGAGAGCAGCCATTAAGATCACTGTTGTTTCATCCTACAAGGCCCCACATATCACACACCAGTGCCTTCAACCACTCCTGAATTCCCAGTCCTTTTTAACAGGACCAGCCACCCCATCCCTTCCAAATGGAGTGCAACCCCACTCTTCCTAGCAGGAACCCCCACAACCACTCTGTTGGGGAGCCTTCTTGGCAGGTGAGCATCACTCACTCCCCTGATCCTCTCATAGTTCCTCTAGGCCCAGCTCTCTGACCCTGGAGACATCAATGGTTAGGCTCCTCCTCTGCCTTCAGGGCTCTTTGGCCCTTGGCTCCAGCTCAGAACCAGCAGGCATCTCCCTCCTCTGCCGCAGCCACTGCCCTGGCCCTCAGCCCTCTCCAGACCAGTCTCTCTGGCTTAGGAACATCCAGCAAACCTCTTATTAGTTTCTTTGTCTTCTCCCAGATCCCAAACATACAGTTTCTGATGGTTCTTACCTAACCCTGACTCCCAGTGAACATCTCTCTCTCTCCTAGTTCTGATTCACAAGTCTAGCCCTCTTCCTGGTTCTCCCTCTCATCCTTTATTGCCCCCAAGTGCTGCCCCACCCTCTGTAAACTGTAAATCATAGTTCTCTAGATCTAGAGAGTTAATTGCACTTCCAGTCTTTTGAATTAGTACAATTGATAACTTCATACATGTGGAGACAGTCTGTACAAATAGCATTTACTAAGAGAAGATTAAAAATAACTTGAAGATTAAAGAAAAAGGTTTTGATTATGTTTAATGCTAGGGGCAGTGATTGTTTGCAACACAGCCCAAAACCAAGCGGAGCTACTTTTGGACTGCTTAACAAAATGGTAAGTGATCCAGGAACAATGAGCTTAATCCAGCCAGAAGCCTGACATTTTTGATTACATATTAACCAATGAGGTCTACTTTTTGCAATTTGTTTTAAATGGGGCCACACTGGACCCTAAAATGTTTTGTGCTCTCATCCCCAAACCATGCTAGCAGATCAGTTCAGAGAATGGATCTGACTGCACAAATTTCAGATGCAAGACTGAGTGCTGTGAGAATTGCAGGGTCTGAAGCTGTTTTGTACTCTACACCAACAGTGAAATGTCAGTCCTCTCAATGATATCAGTATTGAGCAGACTTATTTGATTCATGGTTCTCAGACTGACAGAATTGCTTACCTGAGGGAATTTAAGAACAACTATAAATTGCAGATATTTAATAAACACAAATAACCCTCCATAATTTCTAATAATACACACATGGACATTTTCTAGGGACATTTCAGAATCATAGATTCAAACACTGGTAAGCATGGTAGAATAGGTTAGCAAATAGACTACTATATTATAAGACATTTCTATCCTCAGCAAACAAAGAATTCTAACACCAATGGAAGTGTGGACAGTTTTTCTTGAAAAGAGTTAATTATGTCATTCAACCAAAACCATAGATTTGACCTCTAAGCAGCTGATATTAAACCTTCTAAAATCTGACACCTACTTATCTTGATATTTTAGCAGCAGTATGTCTCACTATCATTGTGGATGGATTTCTTCATTCCTTTAAATAGCAATGGAAAGAAGTAGTACATATCCAGTGGGATGCTCCATTGAGTGACTCTTGTTAGCTTTCCTTGGGTTAGATTCGGCCACCCTTACTCATGTTACAGTAAGGTACTACTTACCCCAGAAACAGGTGCCACTGAAATCAGTGGAACTAATTGCTGAATATGTGCTGCTCAACTTTTACATAAGGATGACAAATAGCACCCTTCATCCTAAGGGATCCCAAAAGCACATAGAACCACTGAAATGTATGGGAAGGAGGGCAGCAGCCAGATGTACATACAGGACACAGGGCACAGCTAGAGGAGAAGGGGAACATTTTGTGAATGCACTGCGGCAAACCTTCTCTCAAAAAAATGACATAGTGGGCTTGATTCTTATCTTGCACTAGTATCACAGTAGAATAACTCCAGAGGCTTCAGTAGTGTTCCTCCACACTGATGCACATAATAACAGAACCAGGCCCAGAATCAATGATGTCTATACACAGTAGACAAAACCAAGCTTGACTCAGTCACAGACAAGGTGAAAAATTACTCACATCATTCTCATTCCTTTCAAATGAGTCATAGCATTTAGAGAGACACGGGGGTGAGGTAATATCGTTTATTGGACCAACTTCTGCTGGTGAGAGAGACAAGCTTTCGATCTTACATAGTGTCTTTTATCATTTTCCTGTGTGAGTTCATTGGAGAGCATAGAGATTGTCTGGTTTCACTAACATGGTTGTTATTGAGGCATTCAGTGCACTGAATGAGGTACACCACATGTAATAGACATGTGTAGTAGCCAAGAATCTTGAAAGGTATGTTGTGAGAGGTGTTGATCATTGTAGCAGTTGAGAGATGTCTGCAGGTTTTGTATCTGTTGTTCTGGCAGGGTTTGGTGCTGCATTGAGTTGGTGTGTCCTGGTCTGTGGGGAGCTTACTTGTGATGATGAGCTTGGAGAGGTTGGGAGGTTGTTTGAAGTTCAGAAGAGGGGGATCAGGAAAGATTTATTTCAGGATGGGGTCCCCACGAGTGTGGGTTGTTTGATGATATTCACACAGGAAAATGATAAAAGACAAAAGTGTGAGAGTGAGTCGTTTGATGATATTCACACAGGAAAATGATAAAAGACAAAAACACCACATCACCTGTGGGTGAACACTTTTCACAAAGTGATCATTCTATATCTGACCTATCAGTTCTCATGGATACCTGCACAAAACTTTCAAAAGGTGAGCCTGGGCGCTTAAATTCTTAACTCTACTAGACACTAAAAATCATGGGCTGAATAGAGACATGGATTTATGGCTTATTACAACAATCTGTAACCAACTAACCCCCACAGCTGTTTTCTTCCCCCTCCTCCTTTCCTTCTATGAGTGGAGGAGTGTTAATGGGCCACTTCACCCTGAATGGTTCCTTGAAATATGTGTTAACTACTTATGCTAAACAATCTATTCCACTTTGTATTTAGCTGTGACACTCTGAGAAAGGTCTGGTCTACACTACAGACCAGGGATGGGCAAACTACGGCCCGCAGGCTGGATCCAGCCCATGGGATTGCCCCCCATGGTGCTGCGGGCCCCACACCGCTCTCAGAAGTGGCCGGCACTGCGGCCCCTGGGCGGGAGGGTAGAGGGCTCCATGCATTGCCCTTGCCTCCTGGCACCGCTCCCCGCAGCTCCCATTGGCCGAGATTGGGGAACTGCGGCCAATGGGAGCTTCAGGGGAGTTACCTGGAGGTGCGGCAAGGGCAGTGCACGTGGATCCTTCTGCCCCCTCTTCCCCAGGGGCCACAGGACTTCCTGGAGTGGCATGGAATGGGACCAGAGCAGGCATGCAGGGAGCCTGCCCTGACCCTGGTGCGCGCCGCTGTCACTCCAGAGCCACTTTAGGTAAGCGACGCCGGGCTGGTGCCCGAACCCCTCCTGCACCCCGTCCCCCGACTCCCTGCCCTAAGCCCCCTGCCTGCACCTCGCACCTCTCCTGCACCCCAACTCCCTGCCCTGAGCAGCGGTAGCTCCAGGCACCAGCACACCAAGCGCATGCCTGGGGTGGCAAGCCACGGAGGGTGCCCCGTCGGTCGCTGTGAGGGCGGCAGTGAGGCTGCCTTCGGCAGCTTGCCTGTGGGAGTCCCACCGGTCCCGCGGATTTGGTGGCAATTCGGCAGCAGGTACGCTGAATCCGCAGGACCAAGACCTCCCACAAGCACGCCACTGAAGGCAGCCTGCCTGCCATGCTTGGGGCGGCAAAAAAGCTAGAGCCGCCCCTGGTACTGAGCCCTCTCATACACTCTGCACCCCTCCTACACCCCACCCCCAACTTCCTGCCCTAAGCCCCCTGCCTCCACCCCTCATGAACCCCACCTCCCTGCCCTGAGCCCCCTTGTACACCCCACACCCCTCCTGCCCCAACTCCCTGCCCTGAGCCCCCTTCCACAGTCTGCACCCCTCCTGCACTCCTGCCCGGAGCCCCCTCCTGCACCCCGAGCCCCTTCCCTGCACCCCTCCTCTGCCTCAATCCCTTGCCCTGAGCCCCTTCCTGCACACCGCACCCCCTCCCACACCCTGCACTCTCTCCTGCACCCCAACTCCCTGCCCTGAGCCCCCTTCCACAGTCTGCACCCGTCTTGCACCCCTGCCCTGAGCCCTCTCCTGCACACCAAGCCCCTCCCCTGAGCCCCCTCATGCACCCCGCACCCCTCCTGTACCCCACCCCCCAACTCCCTGCCCTGAGCCCCCTCGTATACCCCACAACCCTCCTGCACGCCAACCCCCTGCCCTGAGCCCCCTTCCAGTCTGCAACCTCCTGCACCCCTGCCCTGAGCCCCCTCCTGCAACCAAGCCCCTCCCCATAGCCACTCATACACCCCGCACCCCTCCTGCCCCCTGCCCCCCAACTCCCTGCTCTAAGCCCCCTGCCTCCACCCCTCATGCACCCCAACTCCCTGCCCTGAGCCCCGTCATACACCCTGCACCCCTCCTGCACCCCAACCACCTGCCCTGAGCCCCCTTCCACAGTCTGCATCCCTACTGCATCTCTGCCCTGAGCCCCCTCCCTGCACCCCAAGCCCCTTCCCTGAGCCCCCCATATACCCTGCACCCTTCCTCTGCCCCAATCCCTTGCCCTGAGCCCCTTCTTGCATACCACACCCCCTCCCACACCCCGCACTTCCTCCTGCACATGAACCCCCTGCCCTGGCCCTGCATACAATTTCCCCACCCAGATGTGGCCCTACCTCAGCCCAAAAAGTTTGCCCACCCCTGCTATAGACCTGTATCAGTATAACTACATTACCCGGGCAGTGAAAAATCCACACTCCTGAGTGACGTAGTTATACCAACCTAATCGCCATGTAGAAAGTTCTAAGACAGTGCGAGAGCTTCTTCACTGACATAGCTTTTGCCTCTCAGAGAGGTGGATTAACTACACAAGTGGGAGAGCTCTCTCCCGATGGCACAGAGCATTTTCATTAAAGCGCTACAACAGCGTTTTAAGTGTAAATATGTCCTTACTTTCCCAGACCTGAAGAAAAGCTCTGTTCAAGATCGAAAACTTGTCTCTCACCCCAACAAAAGGTGATCCAGTAAAAGATACGACCTCACCCACTTGTCTCTCTAATATCCTGGGGCTGACACAGCTACATTACACCATAGCATTTAGTCATATAAATGTACAAGGGGCTGAAACCTTGGGAAGCTGCAGCAGCAGTATGAAACCAAGATCTGGCAATACAAATCAAATTGCTGGTCAGATTGAAAACAAGAAGGATGTTTAAACAAAAGCATGAGAGAAAAAGGCTAAGAAGCTACACGTGAGTAATATTTGACTGATTCCAAGGTGTAGAAGAGCTGAGGCCAGGGCCGGCTTTAGGAACTGCGGGGCCAATTCCAATACCTGGCGGCAGTCTGGGTCTTTGGCGGCACTTCGGTGGCGGAGGGTCCTTCACTCGCTCCGGGTCTTCCATGGCACTGAAGGACCCCCCACCTCCAAAATGCCGCTGAAGACCCGGAGCTCGTGAAGGATCCCCAGCCGTCGAAATGCTGCTGAAAACCCGGAGCTAGTGAAGGATCCCCCGCCGCTGAAATGTTGCCGAAAACCTGGACTGCCGCCGGGTGAGTAAAAAAATTTAAAAGGCGCCTAAGGCACAGGGCCCGATTCTGGGGAATCGGCCTAAAGCCGACCCTGGCTGAGGCTTTACTGAATGTACCAACACAAAAAGACAGATTTATGGATCAGAAACTGCTAATTCTATACAGTGCCATGTGCTAAAAATAAAACTGTAGCAATCTCACAGAAATTGCAGGCAATCACACCACAGGCAGAGCGGTTTTGTATACAGTACTTCTATTGAAAATCTGCAATAACCTGCAGGTTGCCATAGACTTCACTGCAGGGCTTTAGCAAATTTTCTCTCTGAGATAGAACCAAAGTAATTGTTTACTTCTTCATTGTCACTACTTTGCACCTATAATGGCAAGAAGTTAAGAATTACCAGTGCCTCATTCTGCATCCCCAAGGCTTTGAAATAATGTATAGGATTGAATGGAATGTGTGTCCCTCTGTTTTAAAGAGCCTGAGCTAAAGCTTATTGAAGCCAGTGGAAAGACTCCCATTCATTTCAATGGGCTTTAGATGAGGCTCTGTAACAAGGCTTCCTGATTCATTTACAAGGCAGGCATTCATTCAGACCCTTGTCTACTTTATGCTGCAGTATCGTGGTCTTGTGGTTAGCAAGAAATGTTTTCATTTCCTTAACAGTTTACCTTGACATACCACCATTTTGTTAGAATTAGAAAAGCAACCTCTGCATCAGATCCAAACACATTTGCACATACGATCAATCGACAGTGCACAATTGTGCCACATAAACTGATTCATGCTGCACTCTAATCTCCAGCAGCTGTGGACACTGCTTGAGAAAGTGGTGACAAAGAGAAACAGGAAACTTGTCTATATACATGCAGCACCTGCTTTGTGGGAAGGAAAGAGACTTGACAATAGCATTAGTGTAAATCTATATTAAGCTGAATTATATAGCTCTGTAATCACTGGGTCAGTGGACGGTTTGACAATTCATATCCACTATCTTTCCTGACTGAAAGCAGATTACATTATTTAGGAAAAGGTTGTCATATTCCACTCACTAGGTTCCTTGAGCCTTCCAAGAGTGACTCAGGTGTTATTTAAATCCTGGTGTAAATTCTTGCCACACATGCACAAGCTGCTCCCTGAAAAAGCAGCTGATACCTCATCAAACATATTGATGGACATTCTAGTTAGTTCCGCTTCTAGGTCACATCCTTTCTGGAGAGTTTCTTGCCTTTTTTATTTGTCTTTAATTTGTTTATAAGGGGCTGAATGTTTGTTTTAAGAATTATAGTTATTTATTATTTGTGTTCATCTGCTTCTGCTGTTTGTTTCTACTTGAACTTGTGACCCTCTGTTATGACATCAATATCATTTCTCAGCAGTGTTGCAAACCAAGGATAATGGCTTTGAGTGGGTAATGCAAATCAACTCTTAATAATACAGATCCCATCTTATTTATTCAAATGTTTTTTTAAAAGGGCATTTTGGCTCTGATGATAATTCAATAATTAATTATCACAAGCTGGGCCCAATAAACAGACCTCCTCACCATCTGTTAAAGCATTTCTATTCATCTATGAAGAAGAGTAGGTGAAAACAGGGCAAGTTACATAAATAAAGCTGATCCAAAACAGAAATAAACCAACACAAATAGGATGGATTAATGAGATTTTAAAACAGCCATGCACTCTGATATCCAATAGATGTCCCCTGGCTGTACCACTGAGAAGTCCCGGTCCTAGCTCATTCCTCATTAAACCTCAAGAAGGCAAGAAAGGGCAACCTGTCTGATCAAAATTTACTTGGTGGGACACAGAACAAAAGATGACCCTACAAATGCCTTAATCTGAGAGTACTAAGGATTTATCAGCACAGACAGGTCCTCACCTGGAAAAGCTTACAGTCTAACTTTAGGCACCCACTCTTGCTAAATCTGTAGGCATCAGTTGAGCACTGACAAATTCATAGCTGGAAACCAGACCACATCACTTATATGTCAATATTGTTCAAGACAGCAATTATACTTGTAATGATGTGTTTAGCGTTTAGACTCTATGAAATGCTTGTAAATTGCTGCATGCATTAATCTCACTTGTAATGTCTGTATTCCATGGTACAAGGTAAAATGTAAGCTTGTTTTATAATTGTAAAAATGCCTGCTCTGAACTTGTGAACTGAGATGGGAAGAATGGCTCCCCATGCCCATCCAGGAGGACTATGGGCGATCATAGCATAAAAGCTTTGTTAATTGCCCCATCCACCCATGGAGAAGTATGTGCACAAGGCCTCCTCTCGTTGGTTGGAATATTGGAAGGGAGAAATAAAAATAGCTACCATGAAGATTTTTCTGTTTTTTTGATGTTTGGACTCTCACAAGGGCAAGAGCTAAGAAACAAAAAGCAGAGATCCCCAGGGTCAGCTTGGGTTAAACCCTAAAAAGACATTCAATGCTGACAGATTACTGAATCTCTGTCACTGACTGAATCACAGACTGGAACTCATTTGTTGTATGTGCTTGCTTGCTTTAACCTGTAAATAACTCTCAGTTCTTTTTCCTAGTGAATAAACCTTTAGATAGTTTATTATAGGGTTTGCTACAGGCTATGTTTTTGGTATCAGAACTAAGGTACAAAGTGTTCTGGTGTAAGTGACTAGTGTCTTGGGACTGGAAGCAACCTGAATATTTTGAGATTTTTTTGATGTAAGTGACCATTTATCAGATCTAAGTCTAGCTTGCCTAGGTGGCAAGATAGAGAGGATATCCCAAGGGAACAATCTGTGACTCTGTGGTAAGAATGTTACAGTGATGTAGGAGTTCACAATTTTTGGGGGGGTTGGTGAAATCTAATTATAAAACATACCACCAGTTTGGGGTGTCTGCCCTGCTTTTGACTGTTTGCCCTGAGGCTGGCACTCTCAATGGTGAGCCACTCCAGACAGCGTGACACTGGTTATTCAAGTTATGGCCTGTGCCCATCTCAATGAGTCATTTTAAAAGAAACATTTTTTAAAAAATATGTGCTGTTACAAGCAGACTTTTTTTAGGTAAAGGGACAGATCCACAGCAGGTGTAAACTGGCATAGCTGGAGGCATCCATTTGTTTTTGAGGTTTTCTCCAGTGAGACTCCAGCAATCCCAAGCACTAATGATAAAATGTGATCAACTCTAGTAATGGCCTTGAAACAACATCCTGACACTCCATTATCATTAACGTATTTCAGTATGTTACAGCCTACAGTTAGGGCCATCCTTACCCATACGTAAAGTATGCAGCTGCGTATGGTACCAGGAAATTTGGTGCCCTGCGCAGCTGCGTGTTGCTCCAGCCCCTGCTCCGGCTCTTCCCCAGGGCCCCCACCCTGCTCTGCCCCACACTGCATGTTCCCCGCCCCTGCTCTGCCCCAGCCCCGCCCCCACTCCCCTGAGCTCTGCAGCATGGCCAGGTCTGCACTCACTGGTGGTGGGTAGTGCTGACCCAGCCCCAGCCATGCCACCAGTGAGTACTGATGGGTGGTTCCCCTTCCTCCACAAGCCAGCCTCCCCACATGGAGGCCTGGGGACAGCCCTCCCACTCTCCCGCATGGAGGTCTGGGGACCCCCCATCCCCACGAGGGGGATGCGTAGGGCCCCAGAATAGCTAGGGACAGCCCTGACTACAGTGATAGTGTCCCAGGCAACTGGGACATCCATGGGCCAGAATGGAAAAGATGAAAGTGCTGGAAGGGAGATCAGCAGGGAGAGCGCAGAAGGAAGCCAGCCCTAATTCTTAACAATCCAGTAATGACTTTTCTGTCCTGAGTTGCTTCTGTTTTCGGAAGAGGAACAAGACATAAGTCTGTTCCTGTCCCTTCTGCCCCATCTTCCTCTCCTTACTTTGCCTTCCCTTTCTCTTGTGGTCTTTTCTTATCCCCACTCCTCTACTCGCTTTGCTCCCTCATGGTTACTCCTGTCCTCCCACAGCTCAATAAAACAGGCACTCTCTGAAGTTGACTTTTACCACTGGAATTTGCAGTGTTCTTGTAGCCATATTGGTCCCAGGATATTAGAGAGACAAGATGGATGAGGTAATATCTTTTATTGGGCCGACTTCTGTTGGTGAGAGAGACAAACTTTGAGTTTACCCAGAGCTCTTCTTCAGGCCTGCGGCAGATACTCAGAGTGTCACAGCTAATACAAGGAAAATACATTGGAGACAGTAACCTGCTGCTTCTTGGTTCATCAGTTCCCTCTTGTGGTTTTCATGATCTACTGCATTTAAACTATTTAACTATTTAAAGCTAGCTACAGTTCCCTTTCCCCTTGCCCTCTGTATCTCCCACTCCCTCGATTTTCTGCCCACCTTTTTTGATCTGTCTCCCTCTGTCCCTGTTCTTCTTTCTGCCCTTTAGCTCTCTGTCAATAGCACATTCCCTACTTTCCAGCCCTCTCTGTGTTCTCTGTCCCACAACTTTGTTTTATTTCCTCTCTCACCTACTGACTTCATGTAGGAAGACCTTTGTGCACCAGGTCCCGATCCTCTAATCCACCCAGAAGGAAAGGCTTTACATCCTCTCTCTAGTCTGGGGCAAACCATTTCTGTTATACACTGGTATAGCTTCTAACCCAACACTAGCTGTAGTGAGACAGACCCAAGGACGGGGAGCTCTTGGGATGCAGTCAGTGATGTTTGCGTCATCTCTTCCTGCATCAATTTTGCGTTGGGGGTCTGACATTATGAGTGTAATAGTCTAGGGGATGAGATCCAAAGCACATACCTTCCGGAAGATCCTTACGGCTGGCCACAGGGGAAATGGCTGGCTGGACTTCTCTTCCTATTCCAGCTTGGGATGGGATGTTCAGAACAGCTGTACTAGATATTTAATGGCAGACCAAATAGGAAGTGTTCAGATGTGTTTTCACCAGCACCAGATGCCTCCTGAAATGAAAACACACTGATGAATTTTTATTGTCTTTCCAGACCATGTAGTAATAGTAATTAAATCTTTGTTTACCACATTAAGAGCTAATTGCTTGGAAGAACCCAGGTGGAATTATTCAAGACTACAAAAATCTGAGGCCAAGCATTTTCATTTTTCCAACTTTAATAAAATTCAAGAGTAGAGCCACATTTTTTAAAAAAATGTTCATGGGGATAAAAATCACTGCTAATATTGTGTGAGCCAACTTACAATTTACGAAAGAATTTGCAGCACTGAGTTGTATGCCCCTAAAAACAGGGGTTTACAGTGGGGAATGCTATCTCAACCTGAATATCAGAAGAACTAACAAGGTGCTTGAGAGAGAGAGAGAGAGAGAGAGAGTGTACAGTAACACAGTATAGCCTCACTAATTCACCTTAAAGAGACAGAGACCCACAGTGCATTACTGAATTTATTTGAAATGGCAAGTAAATGCACAAATATTTTATCAAGCTATGGGGCAAGTTTATCACTAAATTACACTCCTTTAAGCCCCACTCAATTGATGGGGTTCTATGTATAGTATAACTGAGAGCAGAACTTTTTTTCTCTTTCTCTTTACCATCCTCTGCAACTCCTCACCCATCCTCCCCAGGAGCTATCTTCCTACTAATGTATTTTAATAAACTCGGGAATGCAGGTAGTTTAGCTTTAATGATTATAGATAATGTTTCACAGTGGTCTTTGAAATATACTTAAACATTTTTGTGAAAATAACAAAATCTTGCTAATGTGAGACCTCATTACAGCACAGTTTCTGCTATTAAATCTGCTAACAAGTGGGGAGAGAGTTCCCAGCTTTTGCACATGAGGTGTGTTTGCATTCATGAGGTTCTGCTGTGCATGCAATGCACAGCTTAAAACTCAGAGGCACATGAGTTGCTCCTGAAAGATGAGAAGAAAACAGTGAATGGAAACTGACAGGATTTTTTTTTTTTTTAAGTATTTCAGTCAAGAAAGATCTGGGATATAAATCGCTCAACTGTCTTCAGTTTCAGTGATCGCAGAGCTGTATTATGCAGCTAATTTTAGTTTCACACTAATGCTATTGTCAAATCTATCTCCTTTCTGTGAAGCAGGTGATGCCTGGGTTTAGATACAATTCGTAGATGATACTGCACAGCTGCTAGGGGTGGATGAGCTGGTTCTTATATTCTAACACCTGACATGAATATCAGCCAAAAGTTTCAGATTATTTCAATTAACGACAAGGTTACAGCTCTGTGTACTCCACAGGAAGCTGGAGCTCCACTCTGCTGCAGCCGGTTGGGACTCCTGCTTCATTCATATTAAAAAATGGAGGGTTTAAGCAATGAAATATGAAGATAAGCAATACATTCTGTACAATTGCCCTTATGATTTTTTATATTAAGTTCAATGTATTTTATTCTGACCCCACATTTGCACAGACTTTTATGCTGACAATGCATAACATAAGTGCACTGTAGAAGTTGACAGGAAGTTATGGCAGCTGAGTAAGGGACAACTGGGGCTTGCAGCCTTTACAAAAGCATGAGAGGTGGTTTGGAATAGTGGGATAAATACACCAGCAGGATATCTCTGCTAAAAGTGAAACAGCAATGCTGTTAATTCAAACGTTAATCTCTAGATTTCAGAGCTAACAGCCTCTGGAGCTGAATGGAGCAGCTCACATCTCTTCAACCTATTGTTTCAGGCTGTTTGCAGATTCAGGAAAGTGTCACTACATCTGTTTATACTTGGCTCACATTTTCAAGGCTCTCCTTACCACCACAAGGGCAAGAAACATCATTTTTTTTTAAAATAAAAGCTTAAATTCTGGGGCACAGTTCTGTGACAAGGGATGGAGTCCATGGCCAGAGAATACTTGGTTACAGAAACAAACTCCATAGTTCTCTGTGTCTTATTCTGGTATGGGTTTAGCTGCTAATTATTATTTTATTTTCTGTCATTTGTGTTAGGAGCACTTCTTTTTATATTTGTATAAATCTAAATAACTGACTAAATAACTCAATCTCTGACTATTCTATATTTCCTGGCAGGCTCCTCTACCTTTGAAAATTCAGTGCAGTCTACAGTTGTCTCTCTTCTCAGTCTCAGGCATTCTGACTTTGAAATCTGGTGTTCACAGTATAGGATAAGGATGTATCTAACTGGGGAAGCATTGTCCCTTTAAAAGTTTTCACTGATTGAAAAAATATTATATGCCTGATCCTAAACAACTGGCTTTGACTGGTGTGGGATTGGGCCAGTTGAAGCAATAGCTCTTGTTGCCAATCCAGTAATGTAGCCTATCTCAATGCACACTTTGGACTAAATTCAGCCATGCCATGAAGAGGGTGTGCTTCAACTGAAGAAGTTTCCGGAGCTGCATCCTCTCATGCCACAGCTGAATCAGGCCCTTAAAGAGTAACCAGCAGTTTCAAATATTCAGCCCATAAACTCTCTTCTGTGGACCTGGATGAGTTGTGGTTTTTATATATGCAGTATTTGTTTTTATGATCAGGCTTTACTTTGGATCACATGCTCTAAAATCTTTAACACGATTCTGGTTTCATATTTACAGGTTTGGAGTGCAATCTGAAGTGCCTCATGCAGGGAACTGAACACCCACATTGGAGATGATGGGAGATGAGGGGACACAGTCCTGCCCGGAAAGCACTCTGCCCCTCACAAGATCTTCCCCTTAGTGTGACAAATATATGCAAAACATCAAGGGTTGCTTAAACATAAATGCAATTATACTAGACAAAGTTAGCTTAACCCCAAATCTTAGGCATATATGCTTACAATTTCAAGGCATGAAAACTGTACTGCACTCAGTCTCAGTTTTTAATTCCTGACTAAGGACAAACAGGCCCCTCAGACACTGAACATCTGATGGATTTTTTTTTCCCCCTGTGGGTATGGAGCCACATAACCACAGTCCCCTTAGAAGTATTTTAGCAGTGAGGGTTCTAAGACAAAGGACTGGAGCCATGTAAATTCTATTAAAACTGTGACTGATGGCTATTTCCAAACAGTTGTACTGACACAGTCTTCGTATAGTCTGGTGCTCCTTTGTGAGTAAAGATTTGTGTTTTAAAACATCAATGTTGTAGACCAGTGGTTTTCAAAGTCAGTCTGCTGCTTGTTCAGGGAAAGCTCCTGGCGGGCCAGGCTGGTTTGTTTACCTACCGCGTCTGCAGGTTTGGCCGATCGCGGCTCCCACTGGCCACGGTTCGCCGCTTCAGGCCAATGGAGGCTGCAGGAAGTGGCATGGACCAAGGGATGTGCTGTCCGCCCTTCCGCAGCCCCCATTGGCCTAGAGCAGCGAACCGCGGCCAGTGGGAGCTGTGATTGGCTGAACCTGCGGACGCGGCAGGTAAACAAACTGGCCCGGCCCACCAGGGGCTTTCCCTGAACAAGCGGTGAACCAACTTTGAGAACCACTGTTGTAGACTACGGCCCACTCCTAACAGGATCCTAACATAGTCTGTTAATATGTTAATAAAGGTGCTATGTGTGGATGCAAACTGAGCTTCTGTTGTAACTGTTGAAAATGTCAAACCCACTTACAAGTATTAAGGATGAATTCTCCATTCTCTTGAACAATGTCTTTAATGGAGTTACATCAACCTAAAATAGGTGTAGCACTGTTGCATGGAAAGATCAGCCCTCAGAGAGGACAGGGTTGGAATGAAGATACTGAAACACAGGTAGTTCCCTGCCTTGTGCGGGGATCTTAACACCCATACTGGAGCTGGTGGGATCTGAGAGCACAAAGTCCATTTGAGGAAGGCCTTAGCACCTCACAAGATCAGGCCCTTAGTGTAACAAATATTTGCAAAAAATAAAGGGCATGGAAACATAACTTTTAATGTCAATGGGCTGGATCCACAGCATAACTCTTTTGACTTCAATAATTGACTTAAATGGAACTGTGGTGATTTCCAGGAACTGAACTTTATTTATAGATAAATATCCTTTCCCATGAATATGCAGTTAGACAGCTAATAATTGCAGTATCCCTTTAAAGTTTAATCTCCATTTCTCCCTCCTCATTATGTATCTAGCCACCTTGGAAGATGCCACACACAGGCTGGGATATGACAGCAATGCTCAAATAGGATTTCTCAAGAGAAAACAAAACTTTCTGAGCCTCGAAATGGCCCCATGGTCTTACTGTGTTTGAGGAACAAATCCAAGATGGTGACAACATAAGAGTCCCCATAGCTTCTTCTGAAGGTTTTAAAGCTTGGTTTTCTATAAGAAAAGCCTATCTGAGCATTGTTTGTGCAGGACTGAACTTCAGACAGAATTGCGGCTAGGAACTGACAGCAGACTGTGTATGACAGCCAGTGATATGTAGCATAGTCTTGTCAAGAGAACAGATAATCCCCAGTCCTTAAATATGCATTCTTTTTATGTTGGCAACTATGGTTTTGCAGGGATCTTACCAGCTATCATGGACACAACACTTATAAAGCACGAGTGAGAAATGGCAACATGAATACATTTAGTTTCAAAACTTGTTAACTAACTAATAGCGGTGGGCAAAGATAGTAACACATATTGGGGTTTAAAGTGCAAAAATGTTCAAAAGGTGAAAGGAATTTTTCAGAAAACATATGTTATTTATTACCACTCAGATATAGGAGTTCCAACAATTGAGGGAGTAAATTAATTCCTGCTGAAGTTTATTTCTATTTTTCACATAGAATTTCAAGGTACCAAACAAAAACTTTTCTACAGACTCACTAAAATGGACTGGTTTGGTGGTTTAGTCCATCAACAATCACCCTTTTGGACACAGTCGGGAGTCGTGCCTTGATTCTCAAATGAATGTGAGCATTAAATGTAATATACGGTTGTTATTATTAATAATAACACAATTACTACTTATACAGCACCAAGCAGAAGGTGTGCATGGTGTTTTGCCAACATACTGGACAACAAAATTCCTGCCCTGATGAGCTTCCAGTCTTGCTTGTCTATTAGAGCAATTAGTCTGGCAAGCTGGTGTACAAATCTAGCACACTAGCCTGCTGAAGACAGTAGACTAACTGTTTGTGCTGTTTCAAAGAGGACTAGATTAAAGTGCATTAAAAAACTGTTGATCCATGTTAGCAGTGTCCACACAGTAAGTCCGCAGACAGATAGTCACAGCAGGCTTGTGTGAGATGGATGCACACCCCAATTTACTGCAGACTAAATGTCTGTATAGATAAGCTTTATTTACAAGACCTTCATGTATGGAACACCCAAATATTTCAAAAGGAGTTTTTGTGCAAGGTGGGCTTGCAGTATAGGACACTGAGTATGATAAATAGACAGACATATAGTGTAACATGATGCACTTCACAAATAGTAACATTTTCCATCTGTTAGACAATGGTATGTCATGTACTGTAGCACTTTACTTGCTAAATATATAGCACTTTGACAATGACCTGATTGTATTACCATGTCATATTTTGGCCTTGTCTACATTAGTGCCACAGCTGTGTGGGCAAGGATCATGTTAACATGGCTCTTGCCAGCAGGGTGCTAATATGGTTTGGCTAATCACTGTAGGCAGGGGTATGAATTTTCATTTATCATTAAGATAAATAGGATTGCTGCTCTGTCTTCCTGCATACAGAACAGCCTGCTTTTACAGAATCTCTTTTGTAGCATGAGGCATCCTCTATTCAAATTGCTATGGCTAGGAATGTTCAGCCAATGGAGTGATCTCACTGGCTGAATATCCCTAAAAGCTTTCAAATAAGGCTTACAAAGGTTCATAAAAGTTTGCATCAGTGTCACTTTATTTACACATTCCTTAGATTCGGCCTGAAGCTCTTTTAGTTCTAGAACTACTAACCAAATATGCTAAAGAGCTGCATCTGTATAAACACTAAGCAGTGAAGTGTCAGATTTCCTTCTCTACTTCACAGTTGTTTGAAGCCAAAAGTTAATGGTATTAGTGGGATCAGATGTCTTGTGTGGTTGGGGAAGGCATGATTACATTAAATCTGTAACTTTGCCATATATTCTTTTAAATACATTTCTTCTCCCTTTTGTGTTTTCTCAGAACCTCTCTGAAATAAAATTAGAGCTGAATGAAATTTGGAATTGCCATTCTATGGGAAAATCCAATATTTCAACTTTTATTTTCATCCCAAAGTGGAACAAAAAGTTGAATTTTTAAAAAAAGTTGCAAAACAGAAATTCTGAAAAACTTACATTCCGAAATGATGAAATAATAGAAATGTAGAGCTGAAAGGGACCTCGAGACTCCAGTGTTTCTGAGTCTTTTTGATACCAGGGACTAGCTTGCTGCCTTCCCTAAACTGTGTCAGGGAGATTTCAGGGACCACCGCCGGTCCACCGACTGGTTATTGAGAACCACTGATTAGTCCATTCATCTGCGCTAAGGCAGAACATAGTATACCTAGACCACCCTGACAGGTCTTTGTCTAACTTATTCTTAAAAATCTCCAATGACAATGTAATAGATATGGCGATTTCCTGCAATATCTTTGGGAGATCTTACTATAT
This sequence comes from Gopherus flavomarginatus, assembly GCF_025201925.1. NCBI lineage: Eukaryota > Metazoa > Chordata > Testudines > Testudinidae > Gopherus > Gopherus flavomarginatus. Next base: position 86,609,222 of record NC_066624.1, read on the forward strand.
TAAATGTATATATCACTGTGGGCCAGGGATTGTATGTAATTCCATGTGGTAGGGTCACCACAGCTCTGCCAGGAACTAGGAAGACTGTGGGGGGGGGGGGGGAGGGGGAAGGGAGAGAAAGCAAATTCTCTCATGTTGTAACACCTCCAGAGAGGTACCATCACTTGGAGAGACTCGCACATACAGTCCAAACTGGATTCTCAAGAGGCCAATACACAAAGGACTTTTGGATAAAAAGTCTTAGTTTAAACACTCTGGGCTTTTTTTCTCATCCAGCAAAGAGAGAGGTCTTCTGTCCAAAGGGAGGGCACTCTCTCCGCCCCACAATCCTTAAGAAAGTTTTGGAAGAATTATCACCAACCAGAGCCCTTGTGGAGTTTACTACCTTGTGCACAGGTTCTTTTATTATTGTTAATGTTTTCTCTCTAATGCTTTTATCTTAAGAATAAATGTGCTTGCTTAAAAAAAGCTGCGTGGTAATTTAAACGTGGTCAGTTATGCTGTTGATAGCCTCTGAGGAGAAGGCAAAGTTGGCCTGCTGAGGCGGTCTGACTTGTGGGGGAATTCATAGTGTAGACAGGGAACTGTACAGCCTGGTAATACCCTTGTCAGGAGGGAGAGGGATATATGTCTCTGTCCAAGAGAGGTGGTGTCTGGGGAGCCAGAAGCCTGAGAGTGGGTGGCTTTGTTGGACCAAGAGGAGAATGCAGGTGCAAACTTCCCTTGGAAGCCTATTCGAATGCTTAACTATCTTTACAGTTAGAAACTTCTTCCTGATATCTAACCTAAATCTCTCTTTCTGCAGATTAAACCTATTACTTCTTGTTCTGCCTTCAAAGGACATGAAGAGCACTGTTTCATTTCAACATTTTTGATCAAAACAAAACATTTCAACATTCCCAAAACTGAAAAGCCTCACTTCAGTTTGTTGAAATACTTCAAAACACTTTGAGTCAGTTCTGCATTAAACTGCATTTTTCCATTATGGTGCATTGCCTCCTGGGACTTATAGTTTGGTAGCCCTACTTTCCTTTATGGGTCAGGCTCCCTTGAGAGGCAACATCTCCCATTATGTACCATGCAGCTTCTTCAGAGAGAAATCCATATTGTATTATGGGAGATGTAGTCTTCTAGGGAGCCCAGCCATAGGGAAAAATAGGGACCCAAACTACAACTCTCATAAGGCAATGCGCTGGTAGGGAAATACAGTTTAATGTTTTGTTGAACTGATTCAAAATAAAACATTTTGGGTTAGTTCCGTGAAATAAAACATTCTGATTCAGGTCAAACTGATCTAAAATGAAATATTTCATTCTGATTTCCTCCAATGGAAAATTGAACGTTATCAGCAAAATGACATGAAATTAGAAGAAAAATATCCAATATTACTTCCAGGTATAAATCTAGTCCCAGTTAGTAGTGACCCATTATCATCACAATCAGATAGTGTCAAAATGGCCTGTGTGAAATGGTCAGTGGATCACAGTCTTGGTCCCACACAGGTGGGATAGACACGAACACCCCAAGAACCCTTTCGCTGGCAGACAAGCAAAGTTCACAAAGAATGAATGGGCATGGGAAGTATACCACTATGTCACTTCCAGCGTTCAGCAGAGAGCTTTATCTGGAGAGCAGTGTGGGGAAGCTTGCCTGGCTAATGTTTATGTTGTAACTGTTCTGTGGAGGAACAGAGGACCTCAGACTTCCAGACTGTCATGCACCAACTTTCACGAGCAGCGAATTTAGTAACGGTGACCTGTGCCCCAGCTCTGAAGGCCAGCACAAGTCCTATGTGCTACTTATATCCAAACTTGCTTTTTTGAAGGGTTAAATGTGACTTAGAGGCTGCATGGCTTGTACTGACTATCTGCACAGGGATGAATTTTACCCTAAAATGTTAAAACAGAAAGAAGGCCCGATCATGGGCGGTGGGTGAACCACCACCTCGGGAAGGCTAGCCCCGGGCCTACCCTTCTGCCTAAGGCCTTGTCCCTCCTTCCCCTTGCCCCCTCAAGCCCAGATACCACCCCCCTCCCCTGCAGCCAGCAGCCCCCCCGAGCCCAGAGCACCGAGTGGGAGGCGCACAGCCCCCTGCAGCCATAGAGCACTGTGCAGCCAGGTGGCATGTGGTCTCTGCCCTGGAGTATGCAGTGTACGGCCCCTGCCCCAAAGCACCAGGCGGGTAGGCGGCGCTCCCCCCCAGCTCCAGAGCCCCGGGCAGCGCATGGCCCAGCCCCGCAGAGCACTGGGTGGGAGGGTGCCATGTGGCACCCTGGAGCACCAGGTGGGCAGGCTCCCTCCCCAGCCCTGGAGCACCAGACAGTGCACGGCCCAGCCCCCTAGCCTCGGAGCACCAGACAGCACATGGCCCCCAACCCCAGATGGGTGGGGCACGAACCCGCTCAGCCCTGGAGTATTGGGCAGCACGGCCCCAGTGCCGGCCCCCGCCCCGCCCCCAGCACTGGGCAGCCCCGGCTACCACAAATCCCAGCCACCCTAGCCCCAGCCCCAGCCCCAGCCGGTTTCCCTTCCTGGAAGAGGAGTACCTTCCTGGGCTGGGGCCAACTAGCAGCAAGAGGGGAAGGGGCCCCTGCACAGAGTTTGGGTGGGGCCACCCAGGGCTGTTTGGGCAGGCTCAGCCTTCCCCTGCCTATCAGACATGCCCCAATGGGCCAGATCCTGCACCCACTGAAATCAGTATACATTTTGTCTTTGACGTCACTAGGAGCAGGATTGGAGCCAAAATAAACATTTTTTTTAAAACCTGTTTGAGATTCCAGATAATTTAAAAATAATTGTGTAGACTTATGAATTACACCTAATCACATCATAGAGGGGAAATGGAACGCATCTTCCAACATCTAAATCCAGGCCTTCTGGCTTCTCCTACAAAAACTGAAGACACCCCCGCCCCCCAAAAGGACTGATCCACAGCCCATTGAAGTGATTGGGAGGCTTTCCATAGACTCCTGTTGGCATTGGTTCAGACCCTAAGGGTATGTCTAACTGCAACTAAAAACCCACAACTGGCCCGTGCAGGCTGACTCTGACTCGGGATAAGGAGCTGTTTAATTGTGAAGACATGTGGGCTCGGGCTGCAGCTTGAGCTTTGGGACCCTTCCACCCAGGGCCGGCTTTAGGCCGATTTGCCCAATTGGCCGGAATCAGGCCACGCGCCTAAGAGGGCCCCGCACCTTAGGTGCCTTTTTAATTATTTTTTTTACTCACCCGGTGGCGGTCCACTACAGGTCTTCGGCAGCATTTCGGCAGCAAGGGGTCCGCTCCGGGGGTCTTCAGCGTCATTTTGGTGGCAGGGGGTCCTTTGATGTCACGGAAGACCCAGAGTGGACCCCCCCACTGCTGAAGTGCCACCAAAGCCCTGGACCGCCACCAGGTATTGGAATCGGGCCCGCAGTTCATAAAGCTGGCCCTGCTCCCACCTGGCAGAGTCCTAGAGCCCGGGCTGCATACTGAGCCCACATGTCTGAGACCTTGGCTACACTTGAGAGTTACAGCACTGGTGGTGGCTTTATAGCGCTGTAACTCACTCCCTGTCCACACTGGCAAGGCACATACAGTGCTGTATCTCCGTGGCTACAGCGCTGCTTGTACTCCACCTCCACGAGAGGAATAAAGAGTATAGCACTGCTGCTGCAGCGCTGGGGCGCCAGTGTAAACAGGGAATAATCTTAGTACGCTGTGACTGACCTCCAGAAGCTTCCCATAATCCTTTTAAGTGAAAATTACTCTTTGTTTTGTTGTGAACTCCGGGCTCCCGGAGCTGGTTATCAAAAAAACAAACACAGCCACTGTTTGCTGTGAATAAGCAGAGGCAGGGGGGCTCCGTTTGGAACGCCCACAGCTAGTGTTTGCTTGAAGAGAGGGGAAGGGAGAGGGCCTGAGGAGAGAAGCAGCGTGGCGGGTGGGGGAGAGGTCCGTTTCAGGCAGGCTGCTTATCTGGTCTGTGAGGGAAAAAAAAACAGCTGCTGTTTGCTTTCAATGAGTGAGAGAGGGGTGGGGGAGGGGGTTAGAACTTGCAAGGGAGGGGTGCTGACATAGTGTCAGCTCCAAAAATCCACTCACTCTCTCCCCCACGCTCCCTGTCACACTCCACTCCCCCCCTTTTGAAAAGCACGTTGCAGCCACTTGAATGCTGGGATAGCTGCCCATAATGCACCACTCCCAATGCCGCTGCAAATGTGGCCCCAACAGTGCACTGGTAGCTGTCAGTGTGGACAGACTGCAGCACTTTCCCTACTCAGCTACATGAAGCCAGGTTTAACTCACAGTGCTGTACAGCTGCAAGTGCAGCCATACTCTCAATCACAATTAAACAGCCTCTTAGCCTCAGCCCCATGAGCCCGAATCAGCTGCCATGGGCCAGCCATGGGTTTTTAACTGCAGTGTAGACATCCAGTCTAATTGGAGACAGTCAGTTAAGGCACTTTGTTCCCATATCAACAAGAACTAGATAAAAGAGCACTAAAAAACTGTTAATGCATGTCAGCAGGGTCCACACTGTTAGTCCGCAGACAGATATTCCATAGCAGATTTGTGTGGGTACATTTACACCTCAATTTGCTGCAGACTAAATGTCTGTACAGACGTTCCCCAACTTACATGTGTTCCATTCTAGAACGTCTTGCATAACTCGAATTTTGCGTAAGTCGGATATGTATACTCGACAATTACGCAAAAAAAGAACCAACCCCCCCCACCGCCTATTTCCAGCTTACAGAACTTTTTCCGTAAGTGCAGATTTGCGTAAGTCATTTTTGCATAACCCAGGGGGCGTCTGTATACATAAGCTTGATTTACAAGGCCTTCAAGTATGGAATGCCCAGATATTTCAATGGGAATTCTGCCCAAGGAGGGCTCTCAGTATAGGACACTGAGTTCGATGGATAGCCATAATAGAAAATAGGTCTCCCAAACTGTAACTCCCATGAGGCAACGCACCATAATGGAAAAATGCACTTTATTGCAGAACTGACTCAGAATGAAGCATTTTGAATGTGTATTAGGAGATATATATATATATATATATATATTAATATCAAATAATGTAAGGGCCTGCTGCTCTGTGCTTTTTTAGGTGTTAGTGATGATGACAGAAACATAGAAATTCAAATTCAGATCTTGCTAGGTACATAAATGTGGAGGGAATTCTTTTTTATATATATTTATTTATCATTTAAAATCTATTTGTTACTGATTGTGGATTTTAAATAGTATTTTTTAAAGTATTTCAGTTCATATTTAATTTTTACAAGGCAACAAACACTTACTTATGCAGAAGCCTGTGCAATGATGTCAGGCAAATTTACTTATATTTTCAGCTGACTGAATTTCTGACTAACCAAGCCCTTTCTAAGATGGCTTCACTTGGTCCTCTTAAAATGTTACATGATTTGGACAGTTCAATAATACAACTCCCAGGCTGAGTCACTAACCACAAGACATGCCTTGTAGATGTTAACCGGAACCTGCAACAGGAGAAAAAAATTGGGCTTATGCCTTTTTTGTCAGTTTCTTTCTTTGTGATGGATAAAGAAGGCCAGAAAGATATTTACTTTTTCAAAACAAAAAATTTCTGCTTCTTATATTACATTAGAAATTCTGGTCCTCTCTAAACTGGAAAACTCTGCTGACAGAGGAAGTTTTGAAATAGTGACATCACAAGACAGAGGAAGTAGAGCAACTGAACAGGTATTTTTAGTTAGGCTGTTTAAAATGTTTTGTTCTTGTTAGCACATATTCATTCCAATGACTAATTAGCATCTTGGATAAAGTAAACTTTTGTTAAAGATTCAACACCTATGCCCCCATCAACTTTAGGATGAGAACTCCCAATAAACATCCTTGAGACCTCCCAAAGATTCTCCCGCAAAATCAGGGTAGACTTAACATTCCTCATACTTCTAATAAGTTTAAAAAAACAAAAGGGAAACTTTTCAGACCTTCTATGCACTTCATAAACAAACAAAACAGGACATCAGCCCAATTTGTGATCCTTTTACAGTCATTTTAAAACATGTTTTCCAAAGGGCTTATTGTTACTGGCCACTGCACTTGCATAGAATGAAGGATGGTGCAAGGAGCCCCTCTCCCATACACCCCATCCGTAACCCCAACCAGGTCATGTGACCCACACAATGGCAATGCACAGCTGTAGTCCTGAGACCAGATTCTAAACTGTGACTCAGCTTCACCCAGTGTGAGTGAGTGTGTGGGAAACTGCTTATGGCTCCCTGGTTCTAAGGACTGGTCTGAGTCTGTGCTAGTGCTGGCCCAAAGAAGTTTTAGAGCAGATGAGAGGCTGATCTAAGTTACATCCCTGCTGCAGGCTCCTTAATGAATCCATCTCTTTTAAAACATTTACTAAAATATGGTACTTTATGCAACAGACTTCAGGGAGATATACTGCAAGTTAGTGAGCTTGCTTAAAACAACCACACTTAAAATGATATGGAAAGGCAATTCACATTAGGGTGCTATGTTACCTCTTTTCTTCTGTCTTTAAATCTGTCCAAGCATTCAAACTGAATTAGTCTAATTGGAGACTGATCATTGCACTCAGCATGAAACAGAGAGCAAAAATAACAAATCCAATGGTGCTCTAGGCTTTGCCAGTAAACACTGACAGCATTTTTAATATATACAGTATTTTGGTGCTAAATGCTTAAAATTCTTCTTGTATTTGCTGTCCTCAGCTCTGGTGTGGTTAGCAGCTCTTGCCTTGGAATGGGGGACGTGCAGAGATCTAAGACATTATGATAAGCTGAGCCTGGGCTGGTCTAAACCCTGCTTTGTGCAAAATTATAGAGATTCTCTGACAAATCTACAGAGAGTTTTCTATCTTCTTGCCCTTCTTTATGCAGCTCTGTTTACATGCTACAAACAGAAGTTGTGGAACACAATCAACAATGAACTAAGTGTAATAAAGTGCAATAGACCAAAAATGTCCACCTGAGTGTATCCTGAAGTGGCCCTGACTGTCTGTTGTAGCCTCTCAATGCAGATAGTTCATTTTATATAGAAAGAGGTGACATAGTGTTTTCATTCTGATTTATGAAGATTCAGAGAGGCTGGACTTTCACCTAACTGGGATATTCCACTCCAGCATTACATACTGCCATAGAGTCCATTTTAACCACTCATCAAATACACGTTCCCACTTAAAAGCCAGTTTTAATGTTACAAAACCACAGAAGAAAATTAAGATTAAAAATAAAATGTAAGGATTCATTTCTATATGCGAAAACAACTATGCCATTGACTTGAGGTAAGTGTATCAATATGTGTATCTTTAAATAGCCAAGACATTGAAGCAGTTTCTTGAGAAAGTTTGAGTTCATCTCCTTGATGGAACTGAGATGAACAGGTGATTATGCCACACTCTGGCTTTTCACTGCGGTTGGTTTGAAAAAAATAAGGGAAAAGCTGGTGCATCACTTACTGCCCACCCCTCATTCGGAGCATTGCTTATAATTGTTCACATTCAGTGAGGACACTGTGAAAAAGAAACTCACTACAGCATGTCAGAATGACAAAAGTATAGTCAAAATTTATATGAGACTTATGCAAAAATAAGGTTTGATTGGGGAAATGACTTCATTGGTGGTTGAGGGCACACAGCACTTCCCGAGAAATGCTAGCCATCTCATGCAACTGGGCTCAAAGTGACCCATTTAAGGCTTTGCAGCCCCTGTTAACTGCCAAATTCAATGCTCAAAATTGTGCTGACCTCATTTGTGGTATGAAAAAATGTATCCTTTGTGCTGTGATCCCATTACCATTTCCAAGTTAAGCAGTGTAGGGCTCGTGGAATACTTGAAAGGGAAACCTAGATACTACAGAAAGTGGTATTTGTAATTCTGTAAGTAACATCCCTTGCTTTGAATCTGTATTCAGTCAGTGTCTCAGTATGATGCTGGGTAAAATAATGATTCAGAAAGCCTTGGTTTTGGGGATACTGAGTAACACTGAAGCCTCAACTTCCTATCGTTATTAAAAATCCCATGGTACAACAGCTAATTGCTCATATGCTTTTGGAGATTTTCTAGAAATAAAAATGTGCAGGATTCACACTCATAAATAAATACAAAACATATTTCACAGACAATTTTTGAAAATGTCACCTTATTTTGCTTTTGGGAAATATGCCTACTGAAATTGCTAATTCCAAAGAGAAATATACTCAAAGTTGTAATTGCAATAACCAGAAAACAGAACTATAATTGGTTATTGAAAGAAAAACCTACCATAATGATACAATTGAAAAGGTAGAAGAGCTTCAAGAAATGGTGTTCATTACAGACAAAATGAGACGAATCTCAAACATATATCACATCACATTGGTATTTCTAGAAGAGATGGGCTTAAATAGTTACTTGTTTACAGAAATGAGCCAAAGAAAGTTTGTATCAATGAAACTGTAGCCTAATTTATTTGTATAAGATGAGATAAGCATCCCTTTTTCGTATTTCACAGATATGAGATATGATAAATATGGCATAGTAGTAATGATATCCTACACAACGTATCCTTTGTCTCTTAGTCCTTCTCTAGAGAACATAATGTGCTGAGAGAGAGATTAAGACAACAGTTTCCTTTATTAAGAAAGAAAAAGATATGTTCAAATTACTGTACTAAATAAGGCCCTCAGATCATTGTAATATACCTAATGACCTGCACTTTTCAGTGAATATTGGAAAACTTCTATACTGAAATCCAAAGGTTTCTACTTTTTCATACTATATGAAGGAAATATTAAACAAATTATCCAGCCAAATCACCAGTCCTATGGCACTCTTCTTAACAAAAAGAACATTCCCTCTGTGTCCTGGCCCAATTTCAACTCAATCAGCAACTGGATTTTTGCTTTTTTAAATTCTCCTTGCACTTTCAGATAGGCTCAATGTCCCTCATTTGTTCTAAAGTGTCAGGTAGCATTGCTGCTGGGTACAGCTGGACAAATGTCATATTTCATCCCAGCGGTGGCGGCATTTCAGTGGTGGATGAAACTATTCCTGGTAAATTTGGCAATTGCTTTGGGTTCTCTGAAGATGAACAGTGCCATGTAAAGACAAGATATTACAAAATGAAACAATACAACTATAGCAGTCTCATCCTAGTCTACAAAACAGAGTCAGACCATTCTATCCTCCTCCTCAGGAGGATCCAGACAGAGGCAGTGGAAGGGGGAAATGATGCCTGTATGGCACCTTCATTCCTCCCATCCTTCAGAAGCCCCTTTGTGGTGCTCTGTGGGGAACAATAGCCTCACGCATGGGACCTTATCCAAAACCCCTTGAAGTCAATGGAGTCTTTCCACTGACTTCAATGGGCTTTGGATCAAGCCCACAAGAATGGGCTGGGTGTGAGGCTGCCACTTCACAGCACTATTTCATTATCTACCTCACAGAATATCAGAGATAAAATTACTATTGACTCTGTGAGCACTACTTTACCTAGATTCTCTATGATGAACATTTTGAACTTCAGCATTTGGGGGTAGCAGCCACTGAGGAATCTATGGGGCTAGAGGGCCTGGGGCAGGGAGACCAAGAGGCAGAGTGGAGACACATAACATTATCCTACAAACTACCTTTGAGGCATTTCCCCAAGATCTGTGCATATCTTGAGAGATCCATAGATTCTCTAGGCCAGAGATTTGGGTGTTCTTTGCGCTGATCTCTGGAGGAGACAAACCCCATACTCTTTATGGAACAACAGAGAGGAAATCCACTAGTATGAGGTCCTGGGGCTCAATCCTTTGCTTTGGCCATTTATACTGCTGAGGCAGTACCAAGAAGCCACAATGCTACCCTAAAAGGCAAGCTCAGGGTTCCCCCCATCCTGAGGTGGCACAAGGTCAGCATTGTTGCTTCTGTACCTCCAACTCCCTCTGTGTAAGCGTTGTGATGGGTGCAGGAACTGGACGTGTCAGGAAGGAAGGGGGTGAGGCAGAACACATGACACTCCAAGAGACCCCTGGCCATTTAGGCTGCTGGTTACACACAATGTAACTCAGAGAAGCCCTTAACATGCGCTAAGTTACAAAAAGGGCTGATACAGCTCCAGCTATTAGTATCAGGGGAACACAAAGATGCCAATTTCCCCATACCCCCTCAGAAGTTATGGTCTTGATGCATAAATCACTGTTTTAAATTATCTGACCTGTGTATGTAGGAGGTCAGACAAAATGATCTGGCCCTTCTGGACTTCCAAATCTATGAATCACTGTAATCAGTCAAATGAGATAGGTGGTTAAACAAATTATCTCAGAGCATATTAAACAGTGGAGAGCAAAGAAAATAAAAAGCTTTCTAAACTAGCATTACACTGATTTAAAAAATAGTTTCTTGACAGCCATAAACACCACTGAATAATCCTTCGCAAGCTAAATAATCAGGATGTAAAATTCCAGTGAAAAGAAGGAAAGCAACTAAATGTTAAAATGCTCCGGATGGACCATTTTTCATTTCCCTTACAGAACTACCCAGGAACATACAACCAGGAACATTTCCCTAGGAGACAACCCAAGGGGAAAAAACCTACTTGTCAAGTTGTCACACTATTTTAAATTCAGCCTCAGCTGTATCACTTTAACATAACTTCCCTGCCACACTGGTTTTCATTCTATCACAGTGGTTAGTTCATATTCACAGTGTCTCCCTTCTTATCAGCTTGGCAGCCTTGATGCATGTTTTTCAGTCTTCATTGATGACAGAATTTATATGTGCACTCCAACATATCCAGAAAAATATAGCCAACAATGAGGCCCTGAATTGGGTAAAAGTCAACATTCGCATGGCATGAAAGATGAGAAAATTTTGAATGATGGAAATAATGTTAATCAAAAAGACCTCTATTGTCTGGATATAACATGAAAATTGTTCAGAAATCTGTGGTGTTGTTTTTTTGTTTTGTTTTGTTTTGTATGATTTGGTGGTCCCATAACGTCAATGGAAAAATAAACAAAAAAATTTCACAACATTTGTTAATGAATTAATTGTATTTTAAATTTTCTTACAAAACTCTTGGTAAAGTTGTACCAGTTTAATTTTTGTGTGATTTAAAATTGATTTAGTTAAACCAGTGCAAAAGCTTGTGTGGACCCTTGACCTTACATTGATAAAACCCTGGTTTATTTTAATTTAGCGTATGCTAATTAGGAACAAGTTTAAACTAAAATGAAATGAGACTTGCTTAAACTTGTCTAAACAGGGTTTTGCACCAGTTTAAGTAAACTGGTTTAAAAGCTCTGATATAACTGATGTAACTTCTGTATGTCAATAAGGGGTACGATGTTCAGACACACAAAGGGAGAGAGTGCTAGAGAGCGAATGAGGGACATGATGGTCTGATCTGGTGAGGTGTGACTGTTTCATTGCATGAATTTGGGATGACTACATTACTCAGGAGTGAGGAATCCCCCAATGAGCTAGGCAGGACATTTCAAGTGAGTTCCAGTAAAAACTTTATACTAAAGTATCTGTCTAGCTTTGTCTATCTAGGTTTTTATTAAGTCTTGTGGTATGTGTCTGGTTTTTCATCAGCAGTTAAAATATCTTCTTTATTTCAGAGCAGGGCCAAACACAGAAACACAAATCTGGACTGTTTCCTGAACAGCACTGGAAGCCAGTTCCAGGAAAGTGACAGCCAATCCCCAACCCTGAGTCCTTTACCACGCTTCCACTTCCTCCTCCCAACTCCACTGCTGCTACTTTTGCCAGACCCTGGCCCCACAAAGGCTTCTCTGGCTGAGCTCCACCTTGGCACCCTGCACCTTTTCCATTTTGGCTAAAGTCACCCTGACATGCATAGCCTCTGATGTGAAGCAGGGGGGTCAATTATCAACTGCCCCTGTTCTAGTCTCAGCAGGCACAATGACCTAATTTCTCATTACTGCTGCCATTAAGGGGTACCTCTGAACTTTCATTTCTCCCTGATTCCATCCTGTCTAATCAGCTGATCTGTCCCACTTTCTGTGCACCTCATCAGCCATTCAGTGGTGACAGCAGATATAGGGAAAACAATGAATAAACAAAGAAACAATCTCTCTTTGCCAACATTTGTATTATCTCCATACTGGGTCTCATTTTCAAATGAACAGAGACCAACATTTTAAAGGCCTTGCAGAGGGATGAAGGAACACCATGCTGATAAAGTGACAAGCCAAGGTTCAGAGGGAGGGCTTATTTTTTTTAGATTAATGACGACTGCTGTTACTATGACATAGTTTGAAGGTTATTCCTAGCAAAGGGCTATCAAGTGACTGGCAAGGCTGATGCAAGAAACACATATGAGGTCCAGTGAACATTGCTTTGAATGTTGAATCCTTCTTGATACTGTTTGATATAGAGCTGGAGGAACATGGGAACAGCTTCTGTCAAACTGATTAGATGTCCTGGTGTGCTGCTGCCCTTCATTTAGCTCTGTTCTGCCAGCATGTTCCCAGGATGATGTGGATATGAAGGAAGGGTCAGTTTTCAAGACAAGTACAAAGCATCCCAAAGCTTGTACCATCTGTCTTGGAGATTGGGGAAGGTTTGCTGTGCTTGGGGTGTTGGGACATACCAGACGTGGGATGAAGTTGTGCCATTTAGATGTAGAACTGGATATAAATCTGAACTTTCCCAAAGTTTAGGGGTGTTTGGAGTTGGTATTTCATTTTGGCCCATTATAGCAATAAGCCTAGTTCAGACAGTTTGGCTCTAACGTCCCCAAAGGATTTTTTGGGTCCGGTAAACAGAGGTTAGGTTGTACCAGCTGTTTGGGTCTGGTACAACTCTAGCATATACAGTAATATGATACCAACAGTGAAGTAACAGAAAAATGAAATTTTCACCAGTTGTCTCTTTTGCTATTAGAGAAAGGATGGTTCTATGGTTGAAATCACTGGATTGGGATCCAGGAAACCTGGGTTCAACTCCTAGCTCGGCCATAGATTTGTGTGTGTGTGACTTTGAACAAGTCAATGAATCTTTCTGTGACCCAAGTCTCCATCTGTATAATAAAACTTCCTTTCGCCTACCCTTTGACTATCTTGCCTACTTGGATTGAAAGGATTTTGGAACAAGGATTGTCTTCCACTGTGTGTGTACCATGCCTAGCACCAGGAGTCCCTGATCTCAGCTTAGTCCTGTAGGTGCTAACGTAACACAAACAATAATAATATTATCCAGCTACAGCTATATGATCACACTAGGTAAGACCAACAGAACTACAAGCTAAAGGCAGAAAATTATTGCCTTGCCTAACATTGCCTTGGTTTTGAGAGATTCTGATCAGCCCTACGGAGAACACTCTTGCAAGCCAAAGAGAACCCCCACAAAGTACCTATTAACAAAATAAAGCATCATCAGTTATTTTATTTTTGTTGTTCTTCTTTTTCCTTTATGCCGCTTCTCCTGGTGGGGTTTGCGGTGGCAGAATGGAGAGTAGGAAGGACCAGACCTTCTTTTCCTCCACAACAGGTTCCAGCTCCCCCTGGGGGATTCCCCAGCGTTCCCAGGCCAGCCAAGAGATATAACCCCTCTAGTGTGTACTGAGTTAGCCTCGGGCCTCCGCCCAGTGGGATGTGCCCACTAGAGTTCCAACAGAAGCTTCTCAGGGGGCATCCTTATCAGGTGCCTGAACCATCTCAACTGGTTCCTCTTGATCCGGAGGAATAGTGGCTCTACTCCAATGCCCTCCTGAGTAGCCGAGCTCCTCACTCCATCTGAGAGAGTAAGCCCAGCCACCCTGTGGAGAAACCTCATTTCCACCGCTTGTACCTGCGATCTTGTCCTTTCAGTCATTACCCACAGTTCATGACCATAGGAGAGGATCTCCTCTGAGGACTGTTACCTTCTTGCAGTGGAGGGGCTTGTATGTTCTGACGAATCCCAGGACTACGTCATCTGGATCCTAGAGCTCCTGGGAGGGTGACCCTAGGCAAACAGAGCATGGCGGAGTTCCAGACTAAAAACGATTCACCTCAAGACCCTCATGAAAGCCCAAAAATGACTACATGATCCTTGCCTGGACTAGGGATACCAGGACCTACCCCTGGGTGTGGTGTCACATGAGAATCTCGTGGCTGGGTGGTGGGCCAAATCCAAAAAGGCAACTTGGACCTGTCTTGTGGGCTCACCACCTGCAAGGTGAAGGGTGAGGGTTGGGTGCGATGCCAGAATGGGAACAGGAAGGACGGACCACAACAGAATGGCCTTCCACAATGGAAAGTGGAAATTTTATATTTGTATTTTTAAAAGATCAATATTAAAGATGCTTACCATAGAATTTAATAAAAAATAATAAAATGTCTCTTTCTGGGTCATCCTATAGAATTTAATAGAAAATTATATCCCTGCTATAGAATTCTATTAGATGGGTAGAAAAACGATAGAAAGACTACATAATTTTCTATTAAATTCAATAGATTTTTAGAAGAATTTCTGTAGAATTCTATTAAATTTCTATAAATTTAGTCCCTATTAAATTCTATAGGACTTTTCCCTAAAGTGTACCTGTTTTTCATATTTAAAGTCTTTTGCCCACCAGCAGAAGGGGCTATTAGATGGTCCATCACATGGTGCTGGGGCATAAGAGAAAATTCTTTTGTAAAAAGAGGTATCAGATTGTTTAGCCAATTGAAGCAATCAGTTGGCAGAAGATAAACTTAATTCAATAAGCAGAATTTAAAAACTCCATGGTTCTTTGGTTAAAAAGCCAGATTCTACAAAAATGAGCTCCAGTTCTGAAATAATCTCTGTCCTCACTCACCCTACGTTGTTATTCTCCTGTCTTTCTGCATGTCATTACCTCTTCTTACTACATTATTCCAAACGAATATTTCTGATTTACACTGGAGCCATTCTATGGAGACTCACACTGTAGAATCTTAGAGCCTGGTTCTACACTGTCTTGTACCTTGTCTAGTCATTCACACCTCTGTGAGGTGAGTCCCAGGTGGCTGTTCAATAATTGCAAATCAGAATGGTAGAGTTGGCCACTCACTTGGCAAAGGGGTGTAAAATCACAGCAGTTCAAGGCAAGGAAGAATTGAGCCCTAATGTTGACGTAATTGAGAAAAGAATAAGGCCTCATAAGGTTCAGATTCTGTCCCCAGTGCATTTTGTGTTTTAACATCAAAAAAAAAAAAAAGGGAAGTTAAAAAAATTTCTCAGTTCTGATTTAATACATTTTTCATGAGAAATAGGCTTTTATTATCATTTTTCTCCTGCGAGGTACTGAGCGTTGCTCTCCACAGAATCCAGTGGGAGTCAAAGGCACTATCCTAGGACCAGCCCTATCGGAAGGTTGATTTAACCTGCTGTTCCCTTCACATGCTGCGTTATCCTTCCCTCCCTTTCTTATCAGTCTCTCTTTCATCTCAGTTCCCTTCCCCATTCTATTGTACTTCTCCATCTCCCTAGCCTTTCTTTTCCCTTCTCCAGTGTAAATTTCCTACTTATCTCAGTATTATCTTATCTTTCTTATATTCCAATACTTGCTGAATTGAGGAGAGATGAGGTGTGAACATGAGGCATTTCCTCACTTCTTGTGGAATTGGACCCGCACCCCTTCTGTGAATCACCCATCAGGAATGGTTCTCTCTGGTTCAGAGACACTTGAAGAGCAGCCCTATTTGCTTATGCAATAGACCAGCTTGCATGGCATGCATTTCCAAGTGCCGACACCCCTGGGCCTGGATCTTTTGCAAGGGCTCTCCTCCTTCCTCTCTAGCTTGGAAAAAAAATACTCAGCCTGAACACTGATTATTTTATCTCTCCTTATTAGGAGCGTATCACTGAAATATGTGTATTATTCTAAACTTCAAACACTTTCTATAATGCATCCCGTCCAGAGGCAGGAGCCTGAAGACAACAGATTACAGCTGTCAAGGCATGAGGATCTTGGAGATACACAGGGAAGACCCACTCCCCCAGGCCCAGATCGGTGCTGCATTGCTCTGCTGGCCTTCCTCTTCTGAGGTACATCTCCAATAGAAACGATTTGATGGGTGGCCTGGGGGAGCTAGTGCCAGTCCCCAGCCAGTCCCCAGCCTAGTGCCAGTGCCAGTGCCAGTCCCCAGCTTCAGGCTTTCCCACCTAACCTCCTTCTAGAGACCTTTTCACACAAAGTGTTGGTGGGGACAGGCAGCTGAGCTGTTCAAGGGGATGGAGGATTAGTGCTCAGAAGGCAGCAACCCCCCATTTCTGTACTGGCTGGGGGAGGACCCCCTCTGAGTCTGTGTGCTGATACAGACAGACTTTTTTTTTTTTTAAAAAAGAAGAGAATCCAAGATAAACAAACAGGAATCTTTTAGTAAGGAATTCCCAGTAATCCCTGCCCACTCCAGGCAAGTAAGCAAAGAAACATATATAGGAGTCTCATTCATGTTTAAACAGACAAGGCTCACAAGCCTAAAAGACAGAAGAAATAGCAAGATTTACTGCCTGTATCAGATTAAAGTGAACTGTTTAAGGAAAGATGAAGCAAGTGAGATGAACTGATCAAAAACAAATAATTGCTGTAACTAGTATAACAGTGTGTATTTTACTGTAACACGCTGCTTACACTTCCTCCACTCTGTTGTATTCTTTTTCCTAGCACACTTGATAGCCCTTTACTTCTTATGCAAGGAAATGAGTTGGACCTGATCCTTCATGGTGCCTAACTTCCTTTGAAATCAATGGGAGTTAGGTGCCGAGGACTTGGCCCAAGTACTTTGACAGAGGCGCTCAGCACCTCACAGGATCAGGCCAATGTACTGCCAATCATTCTGTTTAGCATGATTGAAAAGAGACATTAAAGGAAAATATCACCTGAAGTAAGTGACCATTCTGATCAAAATTGGAAGATGTGATCTAATATTTAGAAATAGTTCTTGCTTACAAATGAGAAACATAATACTGCGTTATTAATGTACAGGCAAATCCAGACATTCTTATTTATAGTGAGTACTGTAGTAACTTAGCTCATGAGTCGTCCCATTGATCCCAGGAGAAATCAGTTAACGTGAGTAAGAGCAGCAGAATGTGGCTCACAGAAAATTTAAATATACAGGAAGCATTTCTAATGCCTCACAGCCTGGTGATTATGCTGTTGTGATATGCATCTGTTATCCACAAATCCTTTCCATTGTTTTTCAAATCTGCCTTCATAATTTTAAATAAGCATGGCTCCTACTGAAATTCAAAGTAAAATTGCATGAGAAACCTGACCCTTTTGTTTCTATTTGCTATTTGATTTTAAATGTCTGTTTCTGCTCTTTTTGGTTGACGTATTTTTGTAGTCTGTATTTGAGAAAGCGTCTATATCAAGAAAGAGTGGAAGGAAATAACTGGAAAACAACAAAATAAAACTGCAAGCTTATCCACCAAATCTCTTCCTGAGCCATGAATGGCTTCTATCATTCAACCGTTCAGAACTGCTACAGAATTAAAAACAAAAACCGCACGAAAAGTGGCAAAATGAGCATTAAAAGAAAGAGAGAGAAAGGATTAGTATGGGGAACTTGGTGACCTAAAAATAGCTGATCCCACCCCTCTCCAGTGACCTAAAAATAATAAGTCTCATCTCTTGGCAATTATCTAAAAATAATAGAGAATACCCTTCTCACAAAGTAGTTTGGCCATCACCCAAGACATAACACAGAAATGGGACATGGGATTCCTACAACTATGAAATGTGGTATTCTGTTTGGCATAACTGTCATATTATACTAAGCCAGTTACTTTCTTTTTTAATCCTAATTAATACTCGTATTCTTCACTTCCTGTTGGTGTTAGAAATGTAAAGCAGCACTATTTTCTACTGTAAACCAATTTCTCTGATCAATTATAACTTCAAAGGGTCTGGCTCTTCTCTGCTATAGGAACCATCTGTTTTCAGGCAATTGATTGATTACTTTATGACTGGCCTATGAATTATCAGATGATTTCATGAATGGAACATTAGAGATATTAAGGAAACTGCTGGCATCAACCCGAAGAGAAGGAATCAACTTACTGGTCATTAAAGATACCAATAGATTAAAGCCTTCTACTCACCCACAGACTATGCAGAGTCCAGGCAGTGGCAGTACAATTTTGCCAACAATGCCATGCCCAGTGCCTACCATTCAGAGTGAAAGGGATGTGTCCATCCCTATGGTAACTTTACTTCTCTCCTGACAATGCCAAAAAGTTTCCCAATCAGTTTTTTGATGTGGACACTTGCCCATAGGGAATTAATCTTATTGTTCCAAACAAACAGCCATCAGGTAGTAATATTTTTTTCTCAATAAGCCTGAGCTAGGTTTTGACTCTGGGCTATATAGTACCCATAATGAATGAATCTTTTGATTAAAAAAATCCAAGTTGAAATCTCATAAATCTTATATCCAAATAAAAGGACCCTTTTGTCAGATTTAATCCTCTCATAAATTATTTTATGCCTCATTTGCATTTTGTAACTGAGCTATTAGGTCTGAGATCTATACAGAGTGAATGCAAACTATTACGTGCTATCTACTGTAGGAGATACAATTAGCATTTAGGATAGTTATTTTAAAGACAATTTCTAAATGTTTTATAGATTTAGAAAGCTATTAATGGTGGCAAAATATGTTTATAATGTGAGACTACTGAAACAGTTTGGGCCCCCTGTAACTTTCTTTCTACTTATAGAATTTCATCTTTACTCAAAATAGATCTCAATGTGCATGCTTTAAGTATTATATTCCAAACACAAGTACAACATAAATGCAATTGAAATGGATCTTTGTGTTACATCAAGAAGTAAAACACGGACAAGGGAATAGAGTACAGAAGGTCAAACAGCAATCTCTTAAAGATACAAATAGTATGAATAAAATAGGGTTCATTTGTACACTGAGAAAGAAAATGCAACATCTTAGGTTCATGATGTTGAACAGTATTAAAAATGAAATCAAGAAATAATGCTGATTCTATTAAGAAACAACAGGAATTATAACCTACCTTACACAATGCTCTGTAGTATAAGACTGGGTGATTTTAACCACTCACAAAAGGGCAACAAAGAGTCCTGTGGCACCTTATAGAGACTAACAGATGTATTGGAGCATAAGCTTTTGTATTCATCCACGAAAGCTTATGCTACAATACATCTGTTAGTCTATAAAGTGCCACAGGACTCTTTGTTGCTGTTTACAGATCCAGACTAACACGGCTACCCCTCTGATACTTCACAAAAGGGCAGCGTTCACCAGGCTAACAAGCCATGCTGAGCTATGCACAGGAGCTGTAGCTGCTCCTGAAGCCACTAGATGCTGCTGTGGAGCCTGGCTTCACGAGGCATGTGTGGCCTGCCTGCCTCCCTGCTGGTTGTGCCCCCTGGCAGAGAAGGAAAGGAGCTGAGACAGCAGCCAGAGGAGGGGAGTCAGAGGTGGAGCTGGTGTGGCAGCAGCACATAACAAGTTGGATGGCAGGGAGAAAAGGGGCTCAAGAGTACCCTAAGCTACCCTCTAGCACTCACCAACTCAGACACCCCAGCATCTGCCTACTCAGCCTAGCAGTCCCAGACAATCTCCACCCCATCCCAGCATCCCTAGACAACCTCCAATCTGTGCATACATGCTCCAGGCTCCTTCTTGCCAAGTTTCGTGCAGTCTGGGCCATGTCTTACTCTAGGCACTATTTGGGGAAGGATGTATTGACCATAAGCTGAAATTTGTGGTGATGTGCAAATTATATGTAATTATGAAAGTTAACTCTTTAAATATGTTCTTAATAACTTAGAAATCTCAGATTCATTAAGGCCCTTTATCAAACATACTTTGGATTTACATGGTGCAAGTAAGAGGAGCATCTTGCCCAGTACCTTTGATAAGGGGCCCTAAGGAGTCTTAGTTTTCTAAGTTTTATTTACATAGTGTTTGTGATAGGCCATAAGACTGGTAACTGGGGACAATAAAACTCTGAACTCCCTGAAAGAAGCAATACCTTAACAATAGATTCAAGGTGGCAATGGACAATCTTTGGTCAAATGGGTGTATAGTAAATATGAGTCATCTAGTGCACACACAAATACTGTGAAGCGTCATGGGACTGCAACAAATATATCTTGTTGTCCGAAGTCAACTGAGGCATCAATAACGTTCCATAATAAATAACCCGATTATAAAATCCATAATGTAATTGCCAGGAGATGCTATGATCCAATCAAAAATGGACTTTAGCAATTACCTAAACCTGTTGTTTCATTTCCTTTTTCCCACGCTACAAGCGACATTTTCTAAAGCTTTCTGTTTTGGCCATGCCATATTTGACTAGGGATTCTCCCAAATAAGGTATTCACTAGCATTGTACTCAGACGCATACACCTACAGGTATTTGATCATTCTGTGATCTCTATCAGTCCTCTGCTAGAAAACTGCATTCTTTTCAGACAAAGCTCAAGATTCTTCTTTTACAAGCTATCAACAAAAGTAAACAGAGCCTGAGGGTGAAGAGCCCAGCATCATTTAGTTTAATCCAAAACACAGTTGGATTTGATGCAATGATTACTTTGGTTTTTTTTTTCTTTCTAGGAACATCTTTAGGTTGATTAAAGTTTTCTTCCCATTTATTCTTTTGCAGGGCTCTATTTTTGTTTTGTTTGTTTTTTTAGTTTAGTTTGGTTTTTTGCTTACAGGATATCTTTTAAAATTTAGAGCAGTTGTTATTGCACCTTTGGTGGGGCACAAGAAAAGACCAGGGTGCTGTGCATTATGAACGTATTGCTAATATTGTCTGGCTAGAACCAGCCACAAGGCTTGGAATAAACAGGTCTGAAGAGTTAACTGTAAAATAAGGTTTTTTCTGCCGGAAGGCTCAGGGCCCTGATATAGTAGCAACATGGCTGGAACAAGTATTCCCCTACAGCAATGGTTTTCAACCTGTGGTTTGCAGACCCCTGGGATTTGCAGACTATGTCTAAGGGGTCTGTGAAAGAACAGTGGTTTTCAAGTGGGGTCCTCAGATTATGTCTAAGATCTCCAAAGTGGTCCACACATGACAAACGGTTGAAAACCACTCCCCCTAGAGAGTGGGGTAGCATCACATGGTTGCCTGCTCTACTCTTGTATTGGGACTGATGAGAGGAGGAGCCAAAGAGAAGGTTTCGCTTGTGTCACACCCAGAGTCTGTGCTTAATAAGGATGAGGTAAATGAAAAGGACAAGGTAGGTCAGTTACACTGATGCATGCCACTAGAGAGTGACGCTCCAAGGTACTGTAGGCTAGAATCTCAGCTGGCATGAATCCATGTAGCTCCATTTAAGTTCAATTGAGCTCTCCTCATTTACATCTCTAGAGAACCTGTTCTACAGGACTTCCCACTGGATGGGAATAACTGTATCTATCATTTGTAAGGGATTTTCAGGGTTCACATTTGTCATATTAATTTTTAAATGGGCCCATTTCAGCACAGATTAAAAAATCTATTTTTGGTCCATGACTTTAATGACAATTTAGCCTAAGAAAGGACAAAGGCACAGAGCCTGTGAATACTTATGCATGAATAATTTTACACAAGAGTAGTCTTATGTAATACATGCATATATATGTTTGCAAGCTCAGGGTCTACAGCAGGGGTTGGCAAGCTCTGGCACGTGGCTCACCAGAATAAGCACCCTGGCGGGCCGGGCCAGTTTGTTTACCTGCCGCATCGGCATGTTGAGCGCACCGTGGCTCCCACTGGCTGTTGTTCGCCATCCCAGGCCAATGGGGGTGGTGGGAAGCTGTGGCCAGTACATCCCTCGGCCCGCGACACTTCCCACCGCCCCCTTTGGCTTGGGACGGCAAACCGCGGCCCGTGGGATCCGTGGTTCACTGAACCTGCTGACGTGGCAGGTAAACAAAATGGCCCGGCCCGACAAGGTGCTTATCCTGGCGAGCTGCATGCCAGAGGTTGCCGACCCCTGGTCTACAGTAAAGAGTTTGGGATTTGCTCTTCAGGATTAATGCACTGTTATATTTATTGGTATTGCAGTAGCACCTAGGAGCCCCATTCACGGACCCCCATTGTGCTAGGACCTGTACAAACTCAGAACAAAAAGATGGTCCCTGGCCCAAACAACTTACAATCTAAGCAACATTGTTTGTGTGCTTTGAACTGCAAGTTGTTCTTTGGAAAAACCTGAAGGACACTAGGCTCGAGTCTCCTACAAGATAGTTTAAATATTCTCTAGCAAGGTCCCCTGTGCTGCTTCTCCATAGTAATGTATATTCCTTTGTTTCTGTAGTTTGATTAGCCCATTTAAAAGAGTAGCATTTTAATCATGCAGATATTGGGTAGGATTTTGAAAACCTCCGAAGTGACTTAAGAGCACAAGTCCCATTTAAAGGTGCTTTTGAAAATCCCATCCATTATTACTGTAAGAGCAACCACATACAGATTTATATAAAAATTCTAATTGGATAAAGAAATTGAGTTACAAGGTGAATTTTGAACCTGGACGTCTCTTCACCACTAAGGAAATGCACTGCCAAGAAGTCACACATGATCACCACATGAACAGGTGACAATGTATGAGGAGTGTGAGCACATCTCTATGCCCACAATGCTGGCATCTATCTCAAGGTGCACTTGTCCACCTGTTCACACACAGAGATATTTGACTTAGCAGTTTAGAGCTATTTAGCCATGTCCATGTGCATATAAAAGACTATGACTAAGGAACATTTACCAACAAGACTATCAGAGGGGGGGCAAGTAGAAAATAAAGCAGTGAGCATTCTGATCTGGCAATCTAGTGGCCCTTTATTGTGCGCAATCACTCACACAGGTGATCTGAGTTTGTTCCCTCCCACCCAAGGCCAGCAAGGACTGGCTTCATTGTGGAAGCATAGCATGTTGTCCCTGAAGACAAAGGAGTGTTTGCACTGTTTGCAAGAAACACTCTGCAACAGCCCTAAGATTGGTAGAATCAGGCTCCAGAGAAGTGAAAGGGAAATTCAGCCTAATAAAATAACTTTTAGGAAGGGAGAGAATGAAAGGGGAAAATCTCCCAAGAACGTGGAAAGTATACTGGGCAATATATAAATGGAGCAGGGCTCCTCTCAAATTGGTCTCTCTCTTTGCTCATTTCAATGGGTTTTAGTTAACTTACACAGAGTGGAAAAGTGGCTGGAAAGATTACCCACAAATATATAACCTACCAACAAGCCTTCCAGGCATAATTACCTGATGTTTGCTGAGCGGGTTGAGCCTATTTCCATTCTAAATGATTTTCCAAGTTCACCCATGTGTGACAAGGGTACTGATTTAGAGGGCAAATGAGAGGAGAAACTTCAGTAAGGAGAGAGAAATAGTGCTGAGACTTCTTTGAATTACGTTTGTTTCAAGGAAAACCAAGGACAAGCATATGCACTCATGCTGAAGCAGAACTTTTGAATGTGAAAAGAAGGCAAAAGAAAGGTCCTGAAGGATCAATGTCAAAAGAAGTTGATATAAGCTATTTCACAGAGTTAAGGAGGAATTGTAAAATAAAAGTTATTGACCTGAGATGGATGTGAAATTCATTTTTCTGAGTGAATCCAAAGTTTATTTCATTTTTTAAAAAGATCTTCAAACTGCACCTAATTGTTCAGACATCTACGGTCAAATTACATTATTTGGATTAGATTCTGAACTCAAAGAACAGGAGTACTTGTGGCACCTTAGAGACTAACAAATTTATTTGAGCATAAGCTTTCGTGCTCAAATAAATTTGTTAGTCTCTAAGGTGCCACAAGTACTCCTGTTCTTTTTGCTGATACAGACTAACATGGCTGCTTCTCTGAAACCTGTCATTCTGAACTCAGGGTATGTCTACATCTACAATTTTGCAGCGCTGGTTCTTACAGCTGTATTAGTACAGCTGCATAGGGCCAGCGCTGCAGAGTGGCCACACTTACAGCAACCAGCGCTGCAAGTGGTGTTAGATGTGGCCACACTGCAGCGCTGTTGGGCGGCTTCAAGCGGGGTTCGGGGAACGCGAGAGCAAACCGGGAAAGGAGACCAGCTTCGCCGCGGTTTGCTCTCGCGTTCCCCAAACCACCCTGCAAACCGCAGGGAAGGAGACCTGCTTGCTCGGGGGTTCGGGGAACGCGAGAGCAAACCGGGAAAGGAGACCAGCTTCGCCGTGGTTTGCTCTCGCGTTCCCCGAACCACCCAGCAAACCGCAGGGAAGGAGACCTGCTTGCTCGGGGTTCGGGGAACGCGAGAGCAAACCGGGAAAGGAGACCAGCTTGATTACCAGAGGCTTCCTCAGGTATGCTGGGATACGTGCTTATTCCACGGAGGTCAAGAAAAGCGCTGGTAAGTGTCTACACTTGATTACCAGCGCTGGATCACCAGCGCTGGATCCTCTACACCCGAGACAAAACGGGAGTACGGCCAGCGCTGCAAACAGGGAGTTGCAGCGCTGGTGATGCCCTGCAGATGTGTACACCTCCTAAGTTGCAGCGCTGTAACCCCCTCACCAGCGCTGCAACTTTGTGATGTAGACAAGCCCTGTGTTACACATTGGTGTAAAGCTGGAATAACTGTCCACTGACTTCAACTGGGTTTGATTTCAGAGAGTTATTCTAGATTTACGCTGGAGTGACTGAGATTGGACTATAGTCACTGGTAACAGGATGTAGGCTCACTCAGCCAGTTTATGCCCTGGACCAATCAACATGTTTGATGAATCTCTGAAAAAATTCTAATAGATTGGTGACACACGATTTCTCTTTACAAAATCCATGTTGACTCTTTCCCAAGATATCATGTTAATCTATGTGTTTGAAAAATCTGTTCTTTATTATACTTTCTGCCAATTTGTCTGGTATTGAAGTTAGGCTTACTGGCCGTATTTGCCAAGATTGCCTCTGGAGCTTTTTTTAAAAATAGGGGTTACATTAGCTACACTCCTGCCCCTACAGAGGTGGATTTAAGCAACAGGTTTGTCACGAAGTGTGGGGGAGTCAGGGCCCTGCACCCCCCACTTCCTGCAATTCACTGTGACTCTCAGCCAGCCAGTAAAACAGAAGGTTTATTAGACAACAGGAACACAGTCCAAAACAGAGCTTGTAGGTACAGGAAACAAGACCCCTCAGTCAGGTCCATCTTGGGGGGCAGGGAGCCCAGACCCAGTTCTGGGCCTCCCTCTGTTTCCCTAGCCAGCTCCAAATTGAAACTCTGTCCAGCAGTCTCACCCAGCCACACCCCCAGCTCTTCCTCCAGCCTTTGTCCAGTTTCCCAGGAAGAAGGTGTCACCTGGCTCCAACCCCCTCCTAGGCTCACGTTATATGCCCATGTATCATCCCTCAAGTGAAATCACACCCTAATATCCCACCACCATCCAGCACGAATGCAGACAGTACCAGTAAAACTCCCATGCAACATTCCTAGGTCAAAACTCCCCACTCCCTACTCCGTCACAAGGTTATATACCATAGTTAGTAGTTCTGCAATTTCATATTTCAGTTCCTTCAGAACTCTTAGGTGAATACCATCCAAGTTCTGGTGACGTATTACTATTTAATTTATACATTTATTCCAAAACCTCCTCTACTGATAAAAAATGGCTTGAGCGTGGGGATCTCCCACATAGCCTCTGCAGTGAAGACCAATGCAAAGAATTCATTTAGTTTCAAAGCATTTTTGTGAAGTTCTTCTTTTTGCAGTTAAATACTACTGTGTTGGGCTTTTTGGCAATTTTTCTCCCTACAAGGAAGTTAAATTTAATTAGATTATGGTCGATATTACTGAGTGGTTCAGCTATATTCACCTCTTGGACCAGATCCTGTGCTCTACTAAGGACTAAATTTCCTCTGCTCTTCTGGGTTCCAGGACAAGCTGCTCCAAAAAGCTGTCATGTATGGTATCTAGTAATTTTATTTCCATCCCTTCCTGAGATTGCGTTTTCTGCCATTGTAGCCTCTGTAAACTCCCTGAGCATTTCACAGTCACTGTCCCTATCCTGCTGAGTTGGTCAGAAGTATACACATACTCCTATACTCCTATTGTTCAAGCATGGAATTTCTATCCATGAGTGGGCCACTTCACACCACTTTGAGCCTTCTATGCTTTCAGGATTATTTTGTACTGAGAACCTGCACATAACAAAGCACTTGCTAATGATTAATTTAATAAATATTATAGTAGAGCAGCAGATTTTTCTGTTTAAAGGATGATTCTTCAAAATTGTTTGCAGTGTTGTTGTAGCCATGTTGGTCCCAGGATATGAGAGAAACAAGAAGGTGAGATAATATTTTTTATTGGACCAACAAGCTTTCAAGCTTCACAGAACTCTTGTTCAGGTCTACAGAACGTTACCAGAGTGTCTAAGCTAAATTCAAATCGGGACAGATTGTTACTTTTCACAGAGTGATTGCTCCATATCTAACCTCTCAGTCCTTACCCTCAAAGGAAACCAGCACACCACCTTGAAAAGGTGACCTTGAGAACTTAAATTCATAAATCTTAGGCACTACAAATCATGGACTTAATAGAGATACTGGTTTTATGGATCATTACAACAATTTGTCACCGTACTAATTACTAACTGTCCCTATTGGGTTTCCAGGAAGTGGGCGGGCGGAAGCCCGCTCACTGCTAAAGGATCCCCCCCCAGCCTAAGGGGAGGATCTACAGGACCTCAGAACCCAACTGATTCCAGGGGACAACTAATAAAAGAACAGGGACAGAAGTGAGGTCAAAGGGTCATAAGAAGGGATCCTGACGGTGACACCGAGCAGAGAACCCCAGACAGCGCCCACTGCTCCTCGAAGGTGTCAAGGGAGCCAGTGGACGCCGCCCAGAGGAACTCCGCCCAGATACGTGAATGGACTAAGGATCGGAAACAAGCCCCCCAGTAACCTGAGTCTCCATCGGCCAACCTCCTCTCCCTGGTCGTGTAGATGGCCATTTTAGCCAGGGTGAGGAGGAGGTTGACCAGGAGATCCCATAACTTTGTGGGGCCAGGGATAGGAAGTGCATAGAGAAGGAGGTGAGGAGAAAAGTGCAGCCAGAAACGCAACAGGATATTGGTGAGGAGCTGGTATAGGGGCTTCAACCTGATGCACTCTAAGTAAACATGCGCCAGGGTCTCCCTCACGCCACAGAAGGGGCAGGTGTCTGGGGTAGAGGTAAACTGCGTCAAAATACACGCCCATACTAACTGTATCTATTGGGTTTCCGGGAAGGGGGCAGGCGGAAGCCCGCCCACTGCTAAAGGATCCCCCCCCCAGCCTAAGGGGAGGACCCACAGGACCACAGAACCCACTGATTACGGGGGACAGCTAATAAAAGAACAAGGACAGGAGTGCGGTCAAAGGGTCATAAGAAGGGAACCTGATGGGGACACTGAGCAGAGAACCCCAGACAGCGCCCACTGCTCCTCGAAGGCGTCAAGGGAGCCAGCGGACGCCACCCAAAGGAACTCCGCCCGGATTCGTGAACGGACCATGGAGCGGAAACAAGCCCCACAGTCACCGGAGCCTCCATCGGCCAACCTCCTCTCCCTGGTCGTGTAGATGGCCTGTTTAGCCAGGGCGAGGAGGAGGTTGACCAGGAGGTCCCATAACTTTGTGGGGCCACGGATAGGGAGTGCATAGAGAAGGAGGTGAGGAGAAAAGTGCAGCCAGAAACGCAACAGGATATTGGTCAGGAGCCGGTATAGGGGCTTCAACTGGACGTACTCTAAGTAAACGTGCGCCAGGGTCTCCCTCACGCCGCAGAAGGGGCAGGTGTTTGGGGCAGGGGTAAACTGCGCCAAAATACACGCCCATACTAACTGTATCTATTGGGTGTCTGGGAAGTGGGCGGGCGAAGCCCGCCCACTGCTAAAGGATCCCCCCTCAGCCTAAAGGGAGGACCCACAGGACCACAGAACCCACTGAGTTCGGGGGACAACTAATAAAAGAACAGGGACAGGAGTGAGGTCAAAGGGTCATAAGAAGGGAACCTGATGGGGACACCGAGCAGAGAACCCCGGACAGCGCCCACTGCTCCTCAAAGGCGTCAAGGGAGCCAGTGGACGCCGCCCAGAGGAACTCCGCCCGGATGCGTGAACGGACCATGGATCGGAAACAAGCCCCACAGTCGCCGGGGTCTCCATCGGCCAACCTCCTCTCTCTGGTCGCATGGATGGCCTTTTTTGCCAGGGCAAGGAGGAAGTTGACCAGGAGGTCCCGGGACTTCGTGGGGCCACGGATAGGGAGTGCGTAGAGAAGGAGGTGAGGGGAAAAGTGCAACCAGAAACGTAAAAGGATGTTAATGAGGAGCCGGTGTAGGGGCTTCAACCGGGCGCACTCTAAGTAAATGTGCGCCAGGGTCTCCCTCAAGCCACAGAAGGGGCAGGTGTTTGGGACAGGGGTAAACCGCGCCAAGTACACGCCCATACTAACTGTAGCGGGGTGGTTACCCGCCCTTGCCCTGCGGGGTTTTAAAACAGCCCAGGAGAGGGCTGTGGCTGGGGCAAGAAGCCTGGGCTCATTGGGGAAAGTAGGCTCAGCTGTGGCCATGCCCCAGTCAGGCCCAGCTGGCCCCTATAAGAGGCAATGAGTCAGGACCCAGCCAGTCTCCCTCTGCCTGTAGAAGGAGAAGGGCCTGGCTGCAGGGAGCTAGAGACAGGGTATCTGAGTGGAGCAGGGCTGGGGAAAGGCAGAGGAGCTGGGGAGCCTGATTTAGAGGGCAAATGAGAGGAGAAACTTCAGTAAGGAGAGAGAAATAGTGCTGAGACTTCTTTGAATTATGTTTGTTTCAAGGAAAACCAAGGACAAGCATATGCACTCATGCTGAAGCAGAACTTTTGAATGTGAAAAGAAGGCAATAGAAAGGTCCCGAAGGATCAATGTCAAAAGAAGTTGATATAAGCTATTTCACAGAGTTAAGGAGGAATTGTAAAATAAAAGTTATTGACCTGAGATGGATCACCAGCCTGCAGAGGGTGCTCCAGGCTGGAAAATGGGCTAATTCTCAAGGATGACCAACAGGAGGTGCTGCAGGGGTGAGTCCACAC
The DNA here is from genome assembly GCF_025201925.1 of Gopherus flavomarginatus. Classification (NCBI taxonomy): domain Eukaryota; kingdom Metazoa; phylum Chordata; order Testudines; family Testudinidae; genus Gopherus; species Gopherus flavomarginatus. The sequence continues at coordinate 86,638,211 of NC_066624.1, forward strand.
CCTTACACTAACCCATAATTGCCCACTTCATTTTAAGTGGTCTCTTATAGCATATGTGAACCCTTTACGCTTAAAAATCTGTCCCAATGTGTATTTAGCTTAGATATTCTGGTTACCTTTCCCAGACCTGAGGAAGAGCTCTGTGAAGCTTGAAAATTTATCCCTCCCACCAACAAAAGTCAGTCCAATAAAAGATATTACTTCACCTACTTTGATTCTTAGGTTCCCTGAAAAAACGGCTTCTCTTACAGTTCACAGATTCTACCAATTTTTTTGTGCCCACCTGGCTTCTTAGATGCTAATGGCTTAATGGGCCAGGAAGCAGGGGGTGAGCTGGAAATGGTTGCAGTGGTGTTATATGTCATAGGGAATAGTGGGGGAAGTAGGCATGAGGAAGACACTAGTCTTCTCTCACATATGTAAAGTTACTGTTATCACTATATAATAAAACTGTCAAGTTATTGTGACATAGATCATGTCTAAGATTTCTCTCAGCAGTTCTTTTAGCAACTACACACTCCAGACATTTCAAAGCACAGCCAGTACCTCCATTCTATTATCGCAAAGTATATTGGGTGCAGGGGCACATAGGAATCACCTATCAATCTTGTGACCTAGGGGAGAGAACAGTGGACTGGAACTCAGAAAACCTGGATGACTTTGATCATGTCACTTCATCTCTCTATCCCTCAGTTTCCCCATATGTACATGGGATCAATGATGTTTCCCTCCTTGAGATTTACTGATGAAAAGTGCTATGTAAGAACTAGGTATCATCATTACCTGCCCACAGAAGTGTCTGAACTGCAACCTACATGATAATTACAGCTCCTAAATGACCACTAAGGCCTATCAACAACATTTCTCTTTCTGTTAAAAAAAACAACAACAAGGAAGTTAAATAACAAAAAGCTTTGTTAACCCAGAGTTAAGGTTGATCAGTAATAGCTCAGGCCATTCCAGAACATGAAGTTCAGCAAAACAAGAAATACAGAGTTGAAATGCATGCCCACTCAACCTTAACTCTGCCCTCTTTGACCGATGTCCTCATATGCCCATAAAACATATACATACTCTGCCTTTGCCCTGTACTGAATGGAACAACCTCCACCTGCCCTACACTCATACACTTGAGCCTATTCTACAAAAAGAACATCACGTCTGCTAAATATTACAACAACTCCTTCAACCCCTTTTACAACCCCCTCACTCTTATGTAATTGATGCCATCTAACACTATATTTTTCACTTATCCTTCATTAAGCTCTCAGACCACACTCATTTTCCATCTAACTACTGATAACCCCTATGGCAAGAAGACCCCCCCCCCACTATTAATACCACTGAAATGAAGCACACTGGATCTCTCAAAGCACACATGCACCTCTTTCCTTTCATCATACAGAGAATATGATAACTCGGCTATCATTGTATGGGTCAAATTCTGCATAAATCCAGGGTATCATCATTCACATCAGTGTGTATGAGAACAGAATTTGGCTCTGGTCTTAACTTACAAGTTCCATGGCTGTCACTGCTGAACATAAAGTAGTATAAGCATAGCTGAGTTAATGCCAGTTTCTTTAGTAAGATGGCCTTGTCAGATAATTCCCAGTGGCTATTGCCAGCTCTAGCAGGGCGGAGTTAAGATTACGTGAGCATATACCTTAATTCTATATTTCCTGGTTTTCACAGGTTTGAGTAGTTGACATTCTGGAGGGGCCTAAGATATCACCAGGCTATCTTAACTGTGAGTTCATATTTTTTTTTTTGCCATTTAATAGGTTATGTTTTCCATCATACAGGAGATACTCAGCACCTTACAAGATAGTGAACTGTTATGCTTGGAGAGTTTAGTTCACATAAAAAGCTAGTGCAGCGGAGATCAGATAGCTCTGACAACTGATAACTGAATTCATAACCTTCTACCTCAAAATCATTTCATATGTTCAAACTGAGTCCTGGATGGGATTCATGGAAAGTAACTACAGGCACTTTGATGGCCTATGTGAAGTATACTGGTCTGGCTCTAACTTTTACTACAAAGATGTCATATCACAAAAGCCAGCATCATGGTGATCAAAAGCCACCATCAGCATGATGCCAGTTAACAGCAAAGAAGCCAAGAAATGAATCGGCATGGAAAATGAATTACCCTTTCAACACTAGAGGTGGAACCCTTTGGGGGAAGCTTGTCCTGCTACTGCCCACCTGGATTCCAGAACAGTTAATTGGGCATATTTTACCAATACTAAAATATATTTAAAAGCAGTGCAAGTCTTATGTTTTTGACAGGCAAAGTTACAGACAGCAGGGACTGTGTTAAAGGCAAAGCATGTCATCATAATACACCTGTCTTTAAACAATGAAACTACTGCATCTTCCTTTGTTAATGTGTTACAAAGAATTTCCACCTAATTCTGGAGATGTGTCAAGTTGCAAAGTTCAGAATTGGGTCTGGACCTGTGGATTCAAGTTTCCCCATGTCATAGGACCTTTGGATTTGTTATTCCAGTTCAGGCTTACAGTCAATATATAATTTTCTTTCAGAAAAAGAAGGTAAAAGATAATCACTGCTCATATGTGTTATGAAGACTGTGGCTCTCTACAAACTATAGTCTCCCAGCACCATTTACATTAAGCTCACACTGACTTCACCTGGAGTTCTATGCACCAATCAGTGGCACAATTTAGCTCAATGTAGAAATGCAAAAAGTGCATCACAATGTATAAAAAAATAAAATCCAGAATGCCAAGACCTAGTTCTAATGAGTTGTTTCTTTTGTTTTCCCAAGCTCTGTGCTTCAGACATTCAGATCAGAAATAAACAATAACAATAAAGGCACCACTTCAGCAAAGCACTTAAGCAGCTGGTTAACTTTAACTTTAAGCTTATAGTTAAGCAGGTGCTTAAATGTTTTGTTGAACTGGGGTCTGACTGAGCAGTTTGCAAATGTAACTTTTACATCTGCAGGAGTTCACATTGGTGCTTGTCTGTACAAAATTCACCAAGCTCTGCCAATCTCACAGCAGTTAGTTATGTGGCACAGACAGATACTTCAACTTTCTGGATAAAATGCTTTCATGCAGGCTGTCTTTTTAACAGGTGATCCTGAAAAGTAGCTGACATAAGGACATAAAGTCTAACTCCACAGTAATGTGCTCCTTGCATTTCTGACTAAAAAGAGCATGTGCTGACTAGTTAAATTATAAAAGGGAGATTGAAATTATTGGAAGGTTTATACCAGAGTTTGTTCTTATTTTGGTCCTGCTTGAAAAAGGAACACAGTCAATATATGTTTTAACTTTGAATTTGTACTTCTTCAATCCGGAATGAAGAATGGCAGATATGTTATAACAGCAAATTCCACGTATGTTTTATGCCATCTGCTAATAGCATGTGTTGGCAGCTATGTTACCAGAAACGATGAGGAACAAAGAGAGTGTCATTCTGCAGAAAATGACACAGCTCTGAGAATGAGAGTCTCTTGTTACAGAGAATATGATAACTCGGCTATCATTGTATGGGTCAAATTCTGCATAAATCCAGGGTATCATCATTCACATCAGTGTGTATGAGAACAGAATTTGGCTCTGGTCTTAACTTACAAGTTCCATGGCTGTCACTGCTGAACATAAAGTAGTACAAGCATAGCTGAGTTAATGCCAGTTTCTTTAGTAAGATGGCCTTGTCAGAATTCCAAAAATGAAATTCATTCAAGAAAAAAGGACACAAACAGAATAGCTTCTCCATTTGAAAATCACTTCAGATCATACATGCAATGTGCAATAAAATAAGTATGGAACACTGTAGGGGAAACAGATACAAGTTCACTTCATTATTTGTTCTTTAAAACCTTTACTACAGTAATTGCCCTGTGGCCTTTACAAGCACACTCATGGTCTAGGAATTCACAATCATCGCTAAAGCAGAAGCCTCCACTATTAGAAACAAAGGAGAAACTCCATTAGCAATACTCGGCCTATGGCATACAGCTGAGCAGTTCTGATTTCATGCAGTAGGAGTGGCCAAACTTACTGACCCTCTGAGCCACATATGACAATTTTCAGAAGTTCGAGAGCCAGGGCACAGATGCTGGGGCTCAGGACTTCAGCCCTGCAGGAGGCACCTGCTGGGGCTCAGGACTTCAGCACCGCTCCTGCTGAAGCCCTGAGCCCTGGCAGGTGTGCCCCACAGGGCTGAAGCCCTGAGACCTCCCCCCCGGGCAGAAACTCCTACCCCACCACCCCACTGCAAGGCAGAGGTCCCAAGTCCCATGAGTACATGGATAAGCGGGGGGGGGGGGGGAGGGAAGGGGCTCTGCGAGCCACCCTTTAACTATAAAAGAGCTAAATATGGCTCATGGGCCATGGTTTGGCCACCGCTGGCATCATTGTACATTTACACTCTAACTCAGCGGTTGTCAAACTATTTACCATTGTGGGCCTAATATGCAGCTCTCTGTGTGTTACGTGGGCTACATCCACACAATATATACACTACCTGTATGGCCCTGAGAATGTCACATGGGCTGCAGCTGTGTGCTGATTGGGCAGCAAATGGCTTACAGGCCGTGGGTTGAGAACCACTGCTCTCTAATTAGTACACTTTAATGCCAAAACATCAAGAGAAATTCCATGAGAAACTCTGATCTGTAAATGTCTGTGTTATATGTTTAATTACAATGATTTGATAATGTATGGAACTGGTTATCAGTAAAGGAGAAAAGTGAAATGCAGTTGTGCTATTCTCCTGGGGAAAACAATAAATAAGGAAGAGACTATGATGGACAGAAAACATCTGAAATCTACTATGGAAGTTTCAAGTATCAGAGGGGTAGCCGTGTTAGTCTGAATCTGTAAAAGCAGCAAAGAATCCTGTGGCACCTTATAGACAAACAGACGTTTTGGAGCATGAGCTTTCGTGGGTGAATGCATGCATCTGAGGAAGTGGGTATTCACCCACGAAAGCTCATGCTCCAAAACGTCTGTTAGTCTATAAGGTGCCACAGGATACTTTGCTGCTTTTATGGAAGTTTCATCTTCTAGATTTTAAAATGGTGTATCTCAGTGACTACACTGAGCCATATTCAACTCTTCTGTAAATGGAAGCAATTCCATTTAAGTCAATCAAGCCACATCTTCTTACAACAAGGCTGGATTTGGCCCGTTACATTTAATAAAAATATAATTTGTATGTCAGAGAATTATAATTTCATAGGGGGCTGGTACAAGAAAACCTGACAGTTCTCACAGGAAACAGAACAAAGAACCTTATAATCAGGCTAATACACATACACACAAAAAGAAAAGAAAAGAAAAGAAAAGAAAAGAAAAGAAAAGAAAAGAAAAGAAAGCTAGATTTTGCCTGAGCAGGCTGGAGTTCATATTCACACTGTTATTCTTGGAGAAGGAGGAGAAGGGGAAAAACTTGAGATACAGGGAGGAATTCTGTGTGACACTTTTTTGTGGCCCTTTATTTTAGCTTAGAAATGTTCCTTTATTTCTCCTCAGGACTTGTGAACTGAGCACCAATATCTAGAATGCTGGAAACTAGCACATATCATCCTAATTATACTATTACATATTTTATGATATTTTTAGGAGGAAGGGGGCAGTAAATAAAATGGTTTTCTGAATCTTTCAGGTCTCTCACTTGGTCATAACTTCTGCAGTAATTTCATTTATTGCAACAGTTGATGAAGAAAAGGAAACAAAACAATCCAGGATAATATAGTCAATGCAGGTATTGAAAATGACATACCACAATGTAATACAATACATTTGCCCGGATCCTGCATTCCATGCATGCCCAGATCTCCCACTGACTTCACTGGAAATTATGAGTGTGCAAGGAATGCAAGATCAGGCCAAATGTGCATAAACATTCAACTCTTACATCAGTTACATTTCAACTAAAACCTCAGCGGCACTTGCAGCCAAATTCCAATACCCTTATTTATACTGAGTAACACTTCACAAGTGGTCCCATTGATTCAGTGTAAATAAGGATATCAGAATCTGATCTTTAAGTATGAAAGTGATATAAATAATTTAATAGATAAACAGCATTAAGAGTTAATGAAAAATAATGCAAATAAATGCATATGAAATTAAATGGATCCTATTAAATTAAACTACACTAAAACAAACTATAACTTCCAGGATTCTCTCTGCTCCATGGCATTTGTATGTGTATTGTACTACATTTCATCCCAAATCAATGTGTTGATGTCTATTCCCTGTATTCTGTCAAAATATATAATGTTCTTGTTTTAGGAATAGCAGGGTAATGGTCTCTCCTATGTAGTTCATACAATCCATATTAAAAAGTGATATAATAACTGTAGTAGAGAGAAACAATCAGACCTGAAAGAGGGACAACCTAAGAAGGTTATAATTCAAAACTAAAGATACAGGATTCAAGCAATTCCTTCTTGTTTTTCTTTCTCTTTTTCTCTGTGTTCTGCTGGAGAGCCCATCACTGCAGCACCTAGGAACTGACTTATTTTAAAGTATGTCTAGTGTATTCTCACAGCTGTCAAAAAGCAAAAGTCAGAGATGAAAGGATTGGAATAAATCTCTTCTAGGACTGCCTCCTATAACAATCCTCTGTGTGTTTTATCTGCTCTACTCATAAACATCTCTAGTGATGATGCCTCAGTGGCCTCCATCAGCCAATTATTCTATTGTTTAGCCAACCTTACTCTAAGAATTTTTCCTCATATCTAACCTAATTTTTCTGAGTTTCAAGCCCTTACTTTGTTAAGTCTGCCCTTAACTACTTAAAATGATTCCTTCCCCCCTTTTGTGTAATTACCTCAAGTGTTGGCATTTTCTCCTTTAAGTGACACGAATTCCCTAACCTCTTTTCATATATTATGCCCCCTCAGTCCTCTATCAATTTAGTCACCCACTTTAATTTATCCAGGATTTTTTTAAATCCAGAAAATGCATAATACTCTGAAAAGTGATCTTACAAAGCTGGAAGAGAGGAGTTAGCTCTCTGGTCCTACATGTGGAGAGGGGTAAGGCACTCCGACCCTGTGCAGTCACTTTGCATCACTGAAGTACAACCTTAAACCAGCCCTAATTTGGCTGTTTTACTCATTGGGAATACTCAACAGGTGTACCTGGCTTTCTGCTCCCCATTCCCTCCTCCTCTGTCATAAGAGGCATGTTGGAGATGCGAAAGGGTAAGAAGGGGCATGCCTGAGGCAGGAGGCTGAAGGGATGGAACACTTAGGCTGTTCTAAATCATGAGGGCTGTTTCACACCCTGGTAGCCCAAAGTTTGGAGAAATAGAAAGTTCACCTTCCCTTGCTTCCTCAGAATATGCAGGTGAGGATCTGACCTGAGTATACATCCCACTGTTACGTATCTACCTACATCCAGAAACATCCAGCAAATATGCTCATGCAGTTTGGTTAGATATCAAAGAGAATGGAAGGACATACAGGTCATTTTGTCCATCCCTAGGACCACCTCAGGATTGTTTCCTATACGAACTTTTCTAGCGTTGGGTCTAATCCAGCTTTAAATATCCCTGCAAGTGGGACTGCCATCATGTCCACTGAAAGACAATTTCAATCTCCACCCTAGACACTCTCACCAACAGGAAGTTTATCTTGAACTTCGCCAACCTAAATAGCCTACCCACGAGCAGATGGGGCAAGTGAGAGTGCAGCTATCAAGGGGGTGAGAAAGAGGGTGTAGCAGGAACTGATAGAGGGAGCAGCAGCCACCAAGAGTAAGAGCAGCGAGGATAGTGTGAACTTCTAGAGGAGACAAAAGAAAGTAGGCAGCAGTAGCCACCAAAGGAGAGGCGGGGAGCAAATGTGTGGGACCTTTAGGAAGAAGGGGAAAGGGAGCAGCAGACTCCAAGGGAAGGAGGAAAAGAGCACTGCAGCCAGTGGAGGGGGCAGAGCTGTCAGAGGAGAGGACATAATGAATTACCCCACTTTCTCCTCCATTCATGGAGTGCAGTATTTCAAGCTACTACACTCAACTTTGTGCCAACACTTTCCCATTCCTCCCCCTGAGCAGTTATTCCAAATCCTCCTTTTATGCATGTTTAATGGGACTAAGAGGATCAGCCATGTCACTGATAAAAAATGAATATACTGATGATTCTGGTGTTTTGCCTGCCCCCTCCTCTGTTAAATGGAGACAGCAATGTAAGGGATATTAACAAGTGCTGAGTGCATCTGATAGTTCCAAAACTAATCTGAAGGTAAATTATATTAGGCTTGCAGCTCCTCAAAAGTAAATATCTCTTTAGAGCAATGATCATAAATATCTTTAAGGAATTCAATACCCATCTGCCTCTAGTTCTTCAACCTCAGTATCTCCAGAAGTTTATTGCTCAGTAACAGAATGTATGGTGTTTTGTACAAATCTACAGAGGCAATTATGAGCAGCTACTTAAATAGCCCTGATTATGTTTAGTGAAGGCTGTTCCCTCAAAGTGGCTAGGATCCCAGAATAAACATATTGCCACAGATGACCAGCTGATATATGCTTATGGACCTAGGACTGTTTGTCCTCCAGCCAACCAGGATCTAAAAAAAGGCAGTTTGCTAAGTTTAAATACCCCAAAATAAAGCTGAGCATGCAGGAGACCCAAATAGCCACCAGTACTCCAGCACACTACTCAGCAGAAGCTATAAAAAGAAGCATTTAAAGGGGCTTTACTGCAAAATAGGGTACAGCTAAGTTTCCTGTGGTATCCCAGATCAGCCACATAACAGTTAGTTGGTCCAAAGTGCACACCTGGGGAGACAGAGAGGGTTTAAATATAGGCATTTAAATGCCACATTGAAAAAGAAAGAAAAGCCAATGTTTGGGCCCTATGAAGGGAGGAATAGAACTCATAGGAGACATCCAGCAGGCCTTCTTTATCATCTTTGCACTGCTAAAATACAGGTAAGTATTCATTTACATTTGGTGTAGAACTTTATCTAGACTTGTAAAGCCCTGCTTAGCTTATCAGGGTACACTATTGACCGACACATGGGAAACCAACTGCCTATTCCCCTTCCCCTCAGCTTCACAGTGTTGATTTTACACCCGCTGGTCCCCTGAAGTAATCCCATAATAACTGCATTAACTATAAGTAATATTTAAATAATTTGGGGAGAGGTTATAAGCACTTACTGGATCAAATTCTCCTCTATGATCAGCAGGATCTAATGGACTCTATCTGTCCATCTCACATAGCATACCCAGGACTCAAGAACATAGTTCTGGTGACTGTGATGTTCCTCGGGTGTTATCCGGACCCGTGATCTGCTAGGTCACTCCAATACTTGACTCAGAGCCAACCTTACCCTGCATTGCTGTGAGAACCCCCATTCCTGGGCTATTCATGCACAGCCTCTGGCATATGAGCTGCTCCTTGGATTGTGTTACCAAACGACACTAGCCAATATCTCTGGTCCCAGCACAATCCCAGGAACCTCCGTCTTGCAGTGTCCAGTTATGCCCACTGGACGTTGCTAGCTTATATGAGTTCGTCAATTTAACAAATAAATTGATATGTACAGGTTTGTTATCTCAAGAGGAGTCTCTGACACGCTTCAAACCAAATGCACTGCTTCAGTAGAATAAACAGACAAATTTATTAACTATAAGGATAGAGTTTATGTGATTATAAGTCAAAGCAGAACAAGTCAGATTTGGTCAAATGAAATAAAAGCAAAACACATTCTAAGCTGATCTTAACACTTTCAATGCCCTTACAAACTTAGATGCTTCTCACCACAGGCTGGCTGGTTGCCAGGCTCTCCTCTCTGATCAGCGCTTCAGTCACTTGGTGTGGTGTCTGTAAATGTAGGTGGAAGAGAGAGGAAGAGCATGGCAAATGTCTCTCCCATTTATCATGTCCTTTCTTCCCTCTTGGCTTTGTCCCCATCCCCACTTCAGAGTCAGGTGAGCATTACCTCATCGCAGTTCCAAACTGATCAAAGGAATGAAGGTGACTCCCTCGAGAGACTAACAGATTCTTTTGCTGCTGCCTAGGCCAGCGTCTTTTGTTCCTGTGAGGCTGGGCTGGGTTTGTCTCATACCTGCCTTGATGAGATGTGAACTGCCTCTCTGTTCTTGGAGAGTTTTTGCCTGGGCTTGCTTTTAGCCATGAGGATATGTTTTCAGCCTCATAACCATACACATGAAATTATAACCTACAACATTACTGTAACAATTACTATAACATCACTGTAACAACCATGCTGAGTGCATCATAAGCCTTCCGAAGATACTCAACATGACAAACTTTGTAATGGATACCACACAATCATTTTACAAGAATGAACATGGGGGTGCTGGGTGTTCCCCTGAGGTACAGAGCATCAAAGTGACTCTAAGCTAATTGCATTGTATTTGTTGTTATTCTACTTATTTTGCATATGAACACTGAGAAGTTACAGAACAAGATTGAGATGGTCACTAGTGACTGAAATAGCACGTGTCATGAATAGGACCCTACCAAATTCACCACCATAAAAATGTATCACAGACCAGGAAATCTGGTCTTCCCCAGATTTCACAGGGGAGACCAGCGTTTCTCAAACTGGAGGACCCAACCCAAAAGAGGGATGTGTGGGCTCACAAGGCTACTGTAGAGGGTTTGCAGTATTGCCACCTTTACTTCTATGCTGCCTTCAGAGCTGGGAAGCGGTGGATGCTGATGGATGCCCAGCTCTGAAGGCAGTGCCACAGCCAGCAGCAGCAGCGCAAAAGTAAAGGTGGAATACCATATCATGACACCGTTATTTCTGCACGGCCGCTTGTAGCAGTGCTGTCTTGAGAGCTGGACTCCCAGCCAGCAGCCAAAGAGCTTCCTGCAGCTGGGGGAGGTTCCTGGAGATGGGTCTGACCCAGCCCCTGTGAGTCCTTTGCAGGGTAAGAGGAAGTCCCTCACCAGCCCAACCAGGATCAGCAGCTGGAGCCCAACGTATGGTAAGAGCCCTCAGCTAGGGTTCCCCCAGCCTTCCCCTTCCCGGCTCTGGATCAAGTGCCCTTGCGCTCCGGAGTTCAAGTGGCCTTGGGCTATTTGGGGGGTGTGTGTGGTGAGGGTGACCACGGAAAACCACCCTGCCACCCAGGGCACCCTAGGCAGTTGCCCACGTCACCCACTCATAAGACCACTATGCCCCCCGCAAGTGAGGACCGCTCCATACCATGCCACTCTTAGTTCTGTGCTGCTGTTGGCAGCAATGCTACCTTCAGAGCTGGGCATCCAGCCAGCAGCCCCTACTCACCTGCCGCCCAGCTCTGAAGGCAGCGCTACTGCCAGCAATGGCACAAAAGTGATGGTGACAATGCTGCGATCCCCCTACAATAGCCTTGCAACCCCTCCTCATAACTTCTTTTTGGGTTGGACCCCACAGTTACAACACCGTTGTGATGTTGCACTCCATATGTTTTTAAAGACACCATAATAGAGGCCAAACTTAAATGTATACCCCAAATTAAGAAACATAGTAAAAGAACTGAAAAAGAGCCACCATGGCTTAACAACCATGTAAAAGAAGCAGTGAGAGATAAAAAGGCATCTTTTAAAAAGTGGAAGTCAAATCCTAGTAAGGTAAATAGAAAGGAGCATAAATACTGCCAAATTAAGTGTAAAAAATTTAATAAGAAAAGCCAAAGAGGAGTTTGAAGAATGGCTAGCCAAAAACTCAAAAGGTAATAACAAAATGTTTTTTAAGTACATCAGAAGCAGAAAGCCTGCTAAACAACCAGTGGGTCCCCTTGGTGATCGAGATACAGAAGGAGCACTTAAAGACAATAAAGTCATTGCGGAGAAACTAATTCTTTGCTTCAGTCTTACGGCTGAAGATATTAGGAGATTCCCAAAGCTGAGCCAGCTTTTGTAGGTGACAAATCTGAGGAACTGTCACAGATTGAAGTGTCACTAGAGGAGGTTTTGGAATTAATTGATAAAGTTAACATTAACAAGTCACCAGGACCATATGCATTCACCCAAGAATTCTGAAAGAACTCAAATGTGAAGTTGAGGAACTATTAACCTATCCTTTAAATTGGCTTCTGTACCCAATGACTGGAAGACAGTTAATTAACACCAATATTTAAAAAGGGCTCTAGAGGTGATCCTGGCAATTACAGACCAGTAAGTATAACGTTGGTACCGGGCAAATTAGTTGAAACAATAGTAAAGAATAAAATTGTCAGACACATAGAAAAACATAAACTGTTGAGCAATAGTCAACATGGTTTCTGTAAAGGGAAATTGTGTCTTACTAATCTATTAGAGTTCTTTGAAGGGGTCAACAAACATGTGGACAAGGGGGATCTAGAGGACATAGTATACTTAGATTTCCAGAAAGCCTTTGACAAGGTCCCTCACCAAAGGCTCTTACGTAAATTAAGTTGTCGTAGGATAAAAAGGAAATCCATTTACCTGGTGGACAAAAAGAGGGGGGAAAATGAGTTCCCTTGTGTTTATTTTAAATTGTATAAGGTGATGAGATACTACATTTCTGAGCACAGTGTAGACAGACAAATAGATTGATCCAACTGACTATCCATCTTGTCACCTTGTTGACAAGATTTTGAAAAAACAAAACTAAAACTCTTCTGGTTTGCCCATTACAGAGATGGGACAAACCCAAAACAGTTTATCTGACCCCTTCAACTTCCACAAACAATGGTAGATCAAATAAAATGGGACCTGGATCCAAACCATCCCCAAATTTTTGGTTTTGCAAAACAAAAACCCATCTTCCTCAACCTACCTCTAATTATAAGCAGCATATCAAAGTAAAGTGATGTGGATGTATGTGTTCATTATATGTTGCTTTATTATGATTTTAATACTATGAAAGCTACGACAGATTGGCAGCTCAGCCTGCTTAATTTATTTATATGCAGTGTTGTTGCCATAAATGTTTTGGTCCCAGGATACTGGAGAAAAAAGGTGGGTAAGGTAATATCTTTTACTGAACCAATCTGCTGGTAAGGGAGACAAGCTTTTGAGCTTACCCTCTGTGTAATCTCAAAAACTTGTCTCTCTCACCAACTGAAGTTGGTCCTATAAAAGATACTACCTTACCCACCTTGTCAATCTAATTTATTTATAGTCACTAAGCTATGGCACCCATCATTGCACTTGACCAATATGCATTAATTTAATCTCACAAGCCTTGTCACCCCTTCCCCCACCCAGTGTGGTTCTTTTAGCATCATTATCCCTACTTTACAGATGAAGACATAAAAGAGTTAAATGACTTGCCTATAGCCACACAAGAAGTCTGTAGTAGGGCCAGGATTAGAACCCAGACCTTCTGATTCATAGTCCCACACTTTCTAAGTGCAAACTCAGCCTGTCTTTCTACTAGCCACATGAGAAAATCAGGTCCTAGTTTCTCAGTTCCTGTGCTAACCTGGGTTCTGAAGAGTGTACAGAGGCAGTGTGAGGGCAGAGATTGTAGCACAACAGTAACTTTTCTGGCCACTTAAGAAGCAACACCGATAGGCTTTCAAGAAGTTATTTGAATTCCCCTAGTAAACCTTAAGCTAACAGAATGCTGCAGTGCTGCCTCCTGTGTCAGTGCTGATATCATCACCATCCTTCTTTGTTACCCAGGCTTGTAACCTAGGGGAGTCATATTTGAATCTTCACTCATCTCCCTCCTCTAGGCTGGGTCCAAATCTTGCCCCTTCTTCCTTCATAACATTTCTAAGTTTTGTTCTGTCTTTCTGTCAGCACAATTAATGCTCTTAGCCAGACCCTCGGCGCTTACTATCAAGATTAAAACAACCACAGCCTCTCTGACATACACCATCAGCCTTTCCACCAGCTTTCCCCTTTTCCACTACATCTTGTTTGCACCTTCAAGACACTTCACAATTCTCTTTTTCCCTGCTTAAGTGCTCTTGGTCTCTTAATGTATCTTGCCTCATCACTCTGCTCCAACATTATCATAATGAAGTGTTAATTCTCAAGCCTAACAGCAATTTAAATTTCAATATTATTAACTATTTTAATGTTGATCATTTTTTGTAGAAGTAGTCAGTTAATGATTTTAATAGGGTGACAGTTGCTAGGATGCTGCACAGACATGCATGCAGAACTAGGAGTTTGATACAGGAGAGATCCTTCAGGGAAACCGGACAAACAGCCAAGGTTGGGGAGGAAAGCTCAGTGTGAGGTTGATATTTTGTCACTGTTATCTGAGCTACAAATGAAATCAACCTAAAGGAAGGGGACAACTGTACTACAGTACAACCTTAGAGTTATGAACACAGCAGGAATGGAGTTTGTTTGTATTTCTGAAATGTTCATAACTCTGAACAAAACATTATGGCTGTTCTTTCAAAAGTTTACAACTGAAGATTGACTTAATACAGCTTTGAAACTTTACTATGCAGAAGAAAAATGCTGCTTTCCCTTTATTTTTAGTAGTTTATGTTTAACACAGTACTGTATTGTATTTGGGTATATTTAGACTGTAGAGGCACGTGGATAAATAATGAGTTTTCATTTACCTATCCAGTCTCTGATAGGGTGACCAGGTGTTAAGGGGAAAATACTGGGACCGCTGCGGGAGTGTGTGTGTGGTTTTTTTTACACTCACACATCTGGGAGTTTGGTGACAATTTGATGGAGATCCCTTCAGTCACAGACAGTCTTCGGTGGTATTTTAGCCAGGGGTAATAAACCTTGCTCCCAAAGACAGAAGCACCCGCCGCTGAAATACCTCTAAAGACCGTCCGCGACTGAAGGACTCTCCACCGAATTGCCGCCGAAGACCAGGAAACAATATATCGGGACAAATGGCATCCCGACCGTACTCTGGTCGGGATGTGGGACAAACTCCTTAAAATCGGGACAGTCCCGATTTTATCAGAACGTCTGGTCACCCTAGTCTCTGAGCCTGTGAGCCTTACCACTCAATTCATGGTATGGTGCAATTCCCTGCTAAATCACTAGGTGTCATGTGACTGTGATTTGTAGGAAAATTAATTTGGGGAAGTTCTAATTAAAGTAAAGCCAATATTGCTGCATTGCATTAAAGAGTTAAATATTAGTTTCTTAGGGTCCACTTCTTAGCTGAAAAAATGGCCCAAGAGACTTCTCAGTCCCATCCATGCCACTTCACACATACCCTGT
The DNA here is from genome assembly GCF_025201925.1 of Gopherus flavomarginatus. Lineage (NCBI taxonomy): Eukaryota > Metazoa > Chordata > Testudines > Testudinidae > Gopherus > Gopherus flavomarginatus. Next base: position 86,653,347 of record NC_066624.1, read on the forward strand.
TTCATTTCTCCATAGGGCCCTTCCTCGTGTCTCTCACCTTCCCCCCACCCCCAACTTCTTCACCTCTCCTTGACCCCCTACCACTCCTCCAATGTCTCTGCATAGCTGGCATAAACCAATCAAATTCTCTCCCAACTACTTTAGTGAATGCAGTCTCTTTGCAGTGCCTCCTATTTCTATGGTAACCCAGGATAGAAGGGGTGGCATATTACTACAGAAGCTGCTGCAAAGGTCTTATTGGTATGTATGAGCCATTTGGGGATAGAAAGCCTCATTCCAACCACCATAAAAATGGCAAAAACTTTTGCTGTTTTCAATGATACACTAAAACCCCAAATGTAAATACAAAATAATTCAAAGCAGAGCCAATTAAAACATAGTAAACAAACCAAACCAAGCTGGTGATGACCCTTCTATCCCATTGACAACTATATTTGTTTTGCTAACCTACTTGCAGAATAAACCACAGTCTTCACAAAATATCATAGCTACTTTCCTCAATATCCTCTGAATAGAATACATTTAGCAGTGGAACACAGTGAGCTGGGATTCCAACAAGAGAACTTGGGAAATATGTTTTATAGAGCTTGGCAATGTATTCAAATAATTGATCTGAGGAATTTAGGTTTTTCTTTTTCTGTTTGTAAACTATCTGGAAGAGACTGATTTTGATGTGTATGTTTATTTGACATTAATTGATGAACTCTTAATGGGCCTGTTTTTCAGATGTGTTGAGTATCAGCAGCTCCGTTTGTCTTATGAGTGCTTAGCACCTCTGAAAATCAGATCCTAGAGAGAACTTTCAGCCTATGGCTTGATTGTGAACAGTTGTCTTTGATTATGTCTTTTGGCTATTTGCATTATATTACTTGTCATTTGCAGTACATGACTGGTCACCTAAGTCATGTGACAGTGTTTCTGGTCCCTGACTGGATGCTTGAAGAAGGGAAATGAAAGAGGATTCAAGAGGCTGTATATGCCCTTCTGTCATGAATCTTTACAAAAATATATATTCACCATGACTTTTGCTTTACATGTACATTCTTACAAACAAGAAAATTACTAGTATATTCATGAAACATTGAATAAAAAAAGGCAGTGAATGCTGTCAAAACAACTTTATGGTTTTACTCAGAAGAATGCTTAGAAATAGGATTCCGCATCATTTACTGAGCTCTAACTGAAAATTAGAGGTGGTTCTAAGCCACAAAGTTCTGATCTGGATCCAAACTACTCCAAATTTTGGGTGGGGTAAGGGTGGAATTCTGGTTAGAGATTTGGTTTAGCTCTTTATAGAAATAAGGGCTAGCTGTGTTGTGCAGAGCTAGATCTGAACTTCCCCAAAATTCAGCCTATACAAGTTTATTATAGTCCTGTACATAAAAAGTGGGGAACCTGTCAACCCTCAGACATTTTTCTTTGGCAAAAGGAGTCTTTGGTTAACATCACAGCTTTAAATAAGTTATAGACAAAAGTATTTTGTAGGAACGTTTTCAAGGAATTTTCAAAGGAGTCTGTTGAGCAAATAAGGGGCCACAATAGAAATAACTCAAGGCAGAAAATATAGATTGAAGACAGAAAACGTAGTGTTGAGGTCAAATAAGGGGAAGATAAAATTATGCAAAATGAAGGTATGAAAACAAAAGGGAGTTTAAAAGAGGTGAAGAGTGGGAAGCAACGCAATTCAAAGAGGTGAAGAAAGGGGCAAAGAGACAGGACTGTAAAAGAATGAAAAAGATGTCTGAAGAAGTAACAGAAGAGCTTAAAAGACAGGGCAGAAGCACAGGTATGCTATATGGGAAGACACAGAAATAAATCTTTAATTAAAGATTATGTCATGTGATGAAACCTCCAGGAAAACATCCAACCAAAATTGGCAACCTACCAACAAGCCGCCTCATATCTGGCTGCTTGTGGCCTGCTGAGAAGCCAGGGTGTATGTTTACACTGCAGCAGAGCAGACAGACTTGTGCTAGCAGCTGCAGGGCTCGAGCTAGCATGCTAAAAATAGCAGTGTGGGTGCTGCAGCTTGGACAACAGACCCCTCGGTTTGAGCTCAGGTGACTACTCCAAGTCTCCACTGGAACCACAACATCCACGCTGCTATTTCCAGCATGCTTGCGTGAGCCCCACAAATCTGTCTATTCTGGCTGGGAGGCTCACTCCAGCTTCAGTGAGGCTGTACCTCAGTGTGACCTCATGTCAGTGGACAAAGCATAAAGTGGAAAGGATGACTCAGATCTAGAAAACAAGGATTTATCAAATAACTTCTAAAGCAAACAATTATGTGTCTGAATAGCAATTAGTGGATTTACATTAATGAATATGAAAGCTGAGGAAATTGTTTGCACCTAATTTAATCAGTACACATTATTTCCTCAATACTTGTTTCCTCCATGTACTACTGAATTCACCAGAACTTTGTGTAGAGCTGCACAGTATGAAACAATAATTATGGACTTTTAACAGGTGCTAAAACCTGTAACATTAGAGAATAATTTCTACTCTAATTATAACGCCATGGAACTAACATCACACGTATACAGAACACAAAGACAAGATAGCCAATAAACAAATATATACTGACCAAACTCAGGGACCAGGGTGCAACACAGTCACTTACTGCTTAACACAAGAATGTTGTTCAGCAAAGCATTTTCAAAAGGGCTTCCTTCTGATATTACCAGGTTGCCGGAGCTTGTATAGAAATGTAAAAGAGAAGGCCAAGTGAATATATGCCCTCGGGAAGATTTAGGAATTTGTGCTGAAAACCAAAAAACATTCTACACTCACATACACACTTCTGAAGTTGGATGCAGAAATTGGACTCAGGCCTTTTGCTGTTAAGTCACAGGGCCACTAATACAATGTAACATCTCTGGGGCAGTTTCTTGAGCAAGGTTCAGAGATTGTGGAAGCAGATTTTCAATACCTCCTTTGCTGCTGCTTCGAAGCAGTAAAACAGGTCTGAATTTACAGTAAACATTTTCAAAGCTGGATGCCTCAAGTTAGGTGCCTGAGTCATTACTTAGCACCTAAATATAAGTATCCTGATTTGCAGAGTTCCCATTAAAGTCTATGTTAGCTGTGGGAGTTTATCTAAAGACCACACTACTTCTATATATAGTTTCCTAAATCTAGTCATTCTTTATGAATATCACAGGATTGAAGTATATATTTGGAGGTGATATATATGTTAGTTTTACTAATATATGTAAGCAAAGTAAATATAGATAGTAAAAAATAACATACTGAGGAGACTGGCAGGCAAGCGGAGGGTAAACAGAGTGTGTAAGGAAGAAATTAGGGGGAAGATGAACTGGAGATTCTCTGTGATAGATAGACTGGAGAACATGTCTGAGGTGGACATGTGATAAGAATGAGAGAAGACTGAACATCAAGAAAACATGGGAGAAAGAGGACAGCAAAAAAGGATATAGAAGACCAAGGATACAATTCCAAGACTCGGTCAAGAGAAGTGTGAAGAGAAAAAGACTGGAACGCCAAGACCTAAGAACCCATGCAGGGTGGCTCTTGGCATTTTGCCACCTCAAGCACGACAGGCAGGCTGCCTTCGGCAGCTTGCTTGCGGAGGGTCTGCTGAAGCCGCGGGACCAGCGGACCGTCTGCAGGCAAGCCGTTGAAGGCAGCCTACGTGCCGTCCTCACGGTGCCGGCAGAGCGCCCCCCGCGGCTTGCCACCCCAAGCATGAGCTTGGCCTGCTGGGGCCTGGAGTCGTCCCTGATCACTGTGCAATCGGTGAGCTACATGGCTGCATAAAGATATATTTCTTTCACCCGCAAGTATCTTTGACCAGACTTGTGCTCTTTTAAAATTCAGCCTTCCCATCACCTCTTTGTTTGTAGCTTTGGTTTTCCCTCTAACATTTTTCTAATGCTAAATAATACCAAAATATAAATCCTCTAAGTTATATCCTTTTTAAGTGTCCAGCTTTCACATCCATACAGAAGGGCTGCCCATATGCAGCACTTCAGCAATCTAGTGTAGAGGTGTAGTTTCACCTCTAATATTTCAGTATTATGGTGAAAAGGCTTTTGGTGGGCAGATGGGTGGGGATTGGGTGGTTTCCACTTTACAAGTATTCACTCAGAAAGTGTCAGGCCTCAATCCTTGCTGTTTCACTATCAGCTGAAATATACATAGAATCACAACCTTTCTTAAATAGAAGGCATCTATGAATCAATATAATTACACTCCAGCCCCTCTCCCCCGACCTCCCAGAGTTTTCTACACAGCTTGAATGCCAGCTTTGTCTCCTTTGTTTACCAGTAACCTCTGACTGTCTGGAACTTTATATCACAGACAGACATCTACTGGCTAAATGACATACTGCAAGTAATAATATCATTACATAAACCTTGTACATCTACAGACATCCCAGTGACATGGTCCCCAATTTATCATGTCACAAATTCTCATGTAGCCCATTCTGTAATGGACAAGTATAAAGGGTGCCTCTTATTCCTATACAGCAGCATGGCCTACCCATGAGGTGTGGCTTTTTTGGGCTCCTCAGTTTCTAAACCTGATCTCAAATTTTGGTACAATATGTGAGGTAAGCACTGTGCTCGATTGTGCAATTGTTCATCCCTCAGCAAGAGCTTGAGATTACCTATCCCTCAGGCATGCTGTGGCAGCCAATCCATGAGTAAGGAATTGGTCATATGACCCTCAGACAGCTATTAAATCCCACAGGAAGAGCAGAAAGCCAATCTGTTCAATTTCCCCACTTGGCTGGGAATTCTCCCTCTGCTTTGCTATATTATAGACTGCCCAGTCTTCCAGCATGCCTCTACTCCTGCCTCAAGAACCATGCCTGTCCTGGTTCTTGCCACAGGTACACAGTCTGCTCTCACCAGCTGGCCCTACACCATTATCTACCTGCATGCACTGAATCCACTCTTGCCTTGTGGAGTCATCCACAGACCTCCTGATAGTTTGCACAGATTGCTACGCCAAGTGCTGAGTCCCTGGTGGAGCTCCTGGGCACTTCAGCTCAAGAGACAGCTCCCCTGCTCCAGAGACACCAGACTCAGGTTGCCCAGCTGAGCAGGAAAATGCATCTCTCTCCTTGCAGGTCCCGACCATTCTGTACTCTCTGGGACTGGCTGCAGTGGCAATCCCAGAGCATGGTCTGAAATTCCTTCTGCTAGAGAAGTTTGATCATGACTGTCAGAAGTTTTAAGGTTCATTAACCAGTGCTACTTGCTTTTCATAATGCAGCCATCCATGCAGGGCTGGCTCCAGGGGTTTTGCCGCCCTAAGCAGCCAAAAAAAGAAAAAAAAAATCCGCAGTCGTGATCTGCGACAATTCAGCAGGAGGTCCTTTGCTCCGAGCGGGAGTGAGGGATCCTCTGCTGAATTGCCGTCGAATACCTGAAAGTGCCGCCCCACTCCGGAGTTGCCACCCCAAGCACCTGCTTGATAAGCTAGTGCCTGGAACCGGCCCTGAACCCATGCCATGGACCAGAAGGAGTAGTGAAGAATCATGGGCACCTCTGACCCTAGTGTCAACAGAAAAGGAATCAAGAAGTGAAGTGATATACATTAGTCATACATTTAGCTATGCAGAAACGAAATAAACCTTTACAAAAGAAATGGCAAATAATAAAGGCTATATTTTTGTCATGAAGGTTGAAAAGGTCAAAAAGACTTAAAAAAACTGGAGAGATGTGTTGACTTTACAAAGGCGAGCTCTGGTATGGCAACTCTTATGCTGAAAACTGTTACTGTTATCACAGCATACACACTATTCTTTTATGTTTGCACTATATATTAAAATAAAGGTAGTCTGAGGTGCAAGACAAAGACTGACATGTTGGAGGGCTTTTTTAAAACTTAAGCAGTGTGATCTAATGGTTAGCAAAAGGGATGTGGAGTCAGGACACTTGGATTCTATTCTGACTCTACCACTGAATCACTGTATGATGTGGGCTGTTGCCCCTTACTCATCCATGCCCCAGGGCTTGTCTACACAGGAGATTAAATCTGCAGCTTTTTGCGGCACATCACGTAACGTTCAGTACACATGCCACAATATTAGTGTGCATATCGGACAGAGTGCCTTCTATCAGTGTGCAGCACTGTGTACACACAGTGGCAATTTTCTGTGAATTGAGGGCATGGCATTCTCTGAGGGTATCCTGTGCTCCTTTCCTTCATTGCTTGGCAGTGTGCATTCTGGGATTTTTCTTGCTTTGCATTTTGGGATGCATAGCAGAAGCTAGGCTAGTTCAAAAAAAATTTAAAACCCCATTATTCAGCTGTCTCTCCCCATATTTCCTTTATGGACAGGCTAACACCATTTCTGAATGGCTGTTGGTCAGCATGGATCTCTTTAAAACAGTTGCTTCATAATAGCTTCATCCCACCTGGATCAGACAATTACACACATACAGGTATGTGCTTCAGTTGACAATTCTGCTTTTCATATGGACTACTGTAGAGTCAGAGACATTGTTCTATGGTTCAGTGAAGACATTGTTCTATGGTTCAGTGACTTGATATACTTGACATGTTGCACACTGTAGGGTTGATAAGTGTGCAACACATGTGCAGTAATTCCACATACTATACTAAAAATCCATATATTTGCAATGGATAAAGGTCACTCACTGTTCATACCTAGTAACCAGTTTTAAACTATTCTACTTAATCAATATTTTTTCCAAAGAAGCAAGAGTGATTGTAACATGTCTACAAATCATAGATATTTCCATACTTACATTCTTCTGAAAACTTAGCTACATCAGAAAGGTTAACTTTGAATTGGTGAAAATTAGATGGTTAGATTGCTTCATTCTCACAACATAAACTGCTTCAATGTATATCATGCAGCGCTGAGTTTTTGCTACAGTAAGAGCCTTTCACCACTTCTGAAGAAAAAGGACTAGAAGTGGCATCTTGGAAAAAACATGGTGAGTTAGAGTCCTAAGCTACATAAAGGTATTTGACATTCTTGTGGTTAGACAGAGAGTGAGGAGCTAGAAGACTTGGGTTCTCTTTCTGGATCTGCCCCAGAATTCTTGTATGACCCCGGGCAAGTCATTCGTGCTCCCTGTGCCTCAGTGTCCCCATTGAGAGGAGGCTGTGATGTGCCAGTGATTCATATTTAATGGATTTTTTTTCTCTTTCTTCTGTAATCAGTTTAGCTGACTATTTTTGTTCTTCTTCTCTTCCAGTTATTAGATTTTAACACAGTGAGCCAACCTCGAAGAAATTACTTCAGTGCAGGATGCACTAGCTTGCACCCGGAAAAATACTGAAACTTGCATAATGTTTAATCATTAGAATTTAATTATAGTACTGCATAATTTTACATACATGAGAAGGACAGCTGCACTCTTTCAAATAGACACAAATCATATCAGTTCAGAAGTGTTGGGAAGACAATGAATAGCCTCTGAGACTACTACTAGTGTCACTCTTTAGACTAAATATTAAGGACTTCTGTAGAGCAGTGACTTGCACACCATCCCTCCACTGCTTCAACTTTGCCCAGTTTCAACCAATACAAACAGTTGAAATCACAAAGCAATTCAGCAACTATCTCTAGACCACTCACTTAGTCCCAAGTGACTTTATTACTAACGTATGGTAGAGATAAGAAAAACATAGCTACTGGGTTGCTTCTTTGTACATCATTTACTGGTCTTGTATTAATTGCTCACGGTTGTTTTGAAAGCTAGGCAACACCATGCTGTCCACTGTAAGAGGTCATCTCTGAATCATATCTATCAGTTTACTGAAGCTGTCATGTTTTAGAATGTTAGTTATAATGCTATAGTGCTTTTCATCTGAGGAGCATGGAGCCCTTTTGTTGCAGCAGCCCAACACAGACTGAGTGCAGTGCATTCTGGATACACCTCCTCCCTTTCCTGACATGCTCCTTCCCCAGCCATGCCTCGGTATGCTCCTACACTGGGGGCTGTGAGGGAGGTGGCATAGAGCCATTCTGCTGATCCTGTGCTGCTCAGGGAATTCCCAGGTGACCATTTTCACTGGTTTTATGGCCCCTGTATGCCAGCAGAGTTGGCATTATGGCATAGAGGGCCACACTCACCCAAGAGTCAGAACCCAAGTTCACAGACTCTCTCCCAGCCCCCTGTTCTAACCATGAGGCGATGCTGCCTTCTGTACTTGTATTTGACTGCAAATTTTCTGTTCTTCAAGGACTAAGAATCCTATTATGAAATAAACAGCTGAAGTTTTTGTACACATTGTTAACCTCTTCTGATGTCTTTAAGAAAACACATTACTATAACAAGATCACCTAGTCAGTCCTTTGGGATGGGGATCATGAAGACGTACATGAGATTGACTTATGTCTCCGATCTGGAATACTTCAGAGTATTTGTCAGTAGCATGTGTAATCATGTACTACTTGTTAGGCAACCAAGACAAACCAATAAACACTTGCCAGCTGCATGATTCCCATCCCGCCCTCCTTCTCAAGGGAATAGCAGGTGACAGCTTGACTAGCCCAGTGTCAGACATTAGCAAACAAACATACACTCATATTTTGCTGATTTCTTAGCTAAAGAATGCTTTCTTGTCCAGGTAGAGAGTATTGATTATGGCCACGATATTCATTATAGCTTTATGAATTAATTCTTCAAAAATGTAGTGTTTTTTTCTGACGACAATTCAGTACAACAGAGAGAAATAACAAGACAAAAGAACTAAACCAGGACTACCAGTACATGAAGCAGGATATTAAATTTTCTTTAAGGAAGCTACTTTGCTCTCATATTCACTGAGGATACCTTAGTGTTGTTCTTTGAAACTAGGCAGTATGAGCAGTTAGAGCAATCTTTTATACAGATGGTAAACAACTTTTTCATATCCCAATATAAGTGTAAGCAAAATAAGTAAGGAAGGGAAGTCTTGTGGCTAAGTCACAGGACTGGAAACCCAGAAAGCTAGATTCTATTCCTGAGTCTGTCACAGACGTTCCACGTGACCTGCAACAAGCCACTTATAACTTAATTTTCAGATGTGCAAAGCATACCCACTAGAGCTGGTTTTGAAATTATTCAGTGAAAAAAAGACAAATTTATGACATTTTTCACCAAAATTTTTCATATTTCTCAAGGAGAAAAAACTCCAATTAAAATCAACTGTATGTCTGAAAATTGAGTCTCTCTTTGCTGTTCCCCACTAGTAAAATGAGGACAATGATATGTCCTCTCAGAGGAGCTGTAGAGGTTATATCATTCATATTTGTACAGTGTTCTGAGATCCTGAAGTGGAAAACACTATGGGAGTGCAATGTAGGACAAAATATATGGAAATTAGAATCACAAAAAGGCAGTCATATTTCAGCATATAACAGAAAATATTCTTTACTTTAACACGTGAGATTCAATATCTGTACTAAAAATACAACTACACACACAGAGCTTATGGAGTGTCCAGCCCCTACTTGGACTGCACCTCTATGATATCCAGCTGCTATGGGTAGCAGATAAGTAATATTGATGCTGCAATTTGTTTGGAAGCAAGGATCTTGCACCAGTTCTTTGGCTCTGTTCCCTTCATATTACAGATGTTTCTCCAGCATAGTCATTAAACAGCCCACATATATCTCTGTCCTTGCCAAACCTTCCAGCATGCTAATCTGCATTCCTCATGCCTCTCGGTAATATGCTTTTTCTCATGTATTTATGTTGTTAGACCTTACTCTTACTTTCTTGTTTATGCATATAGGACCAAATTGACTTTATGGAGTTACAGCAGAGATATATAACAGCCAAGTCTCCACCGTAGCAGATCCACATCAGTTTAGCACAACATAAATCATGTAGCCTAATCATTAAACAGTACAAACATTTTATACCTTGCTCAAAAGAGTCCGTCGGCATCAGTCGCTACAAACCTTTGATCTCTCTGAAAGTGTCATGGAGATCTCATCCACTTCCTTAAGTAAAGATCTCCATGAGACTCTCTTCTCTGGTCTCCTTTCCACTCCAGAACTTCTCCAGGGCCACTTCAGCCTATCAGGCCTCTCTCTGCTATTTCCTTCATTCCTTAGTAAACTTTATTTCCTCCAAAAATGCTCATGATGTTTCAACCCCTCCCTTCCCCCTAGCCTTTCCCAACCAACCACAACACCAAGAATCGTCTTCTAACCAACAGAGTATTTACCAGCACTGAGCCAAACCAAAACCCCACATCAGAACATCTCAGAAGTTCAAGGATGTTTGGAATCTGTATCTGGATATGGACCAAATTTGGCAGCTAACCTCTTTTTCTAGGGCAGATCAAATAAAAATTCTGATCTGAACACCCTTTATCTTTGGTTCATTTGAGATCTGAATTTTTTCCAACCCCCTGCTTTGAATGGAAAAGACTGGAGGTGGCTTGGCCCTAGTCTATCCTACAAACTTATGTCAGTATAACGACATTGCTCAGGGGTGTGGGAAGTCCTGACCAAACTCCCAGTGTTAACAGTTCTATGTCAAATGGAGGGCTTCTCCTATCAACATAACTACCGCCTCTCTTCACTAAGCGCTACAGCAGAGCAGCTGCAGTGGTGCACCCTTGCTGCTGCAGCGCTGTAAGGACAAAGGAAGTTGTTAATCCATCACTAGTTCAAAACACAAATCTCACTGCTTGCTACCATATCCCACAATAAAAAGATTTTCTAAAATCTTGACTGTTACTCAAACACTAGGTCTCGTCTGCACACATTTCTCCTTTCACCCTCTGTTGTTTCTGTTTTACTCATAATTTTTGTATCTATTTTTATATGCTTGATTCTAACTTGTCTGTTGCTAAATTAAGCTCTTTATTTATTTATAAGGCTTAGCTGGCAACTCCTCTCAGACCCAGTTTGTTTTTCATATTAATTAGACTAATTAATAGCAGGCTTAATACATTACTTACTGTACTTACCTAAGATTGCAAAAGCAAACAAGCCTCAAAACCTCTGTAAAATATTTCATCCAAGAAAGGAAACGCTGAGAAGAGAAAGGAGAAATTCCAGTGGTGGAGGAGAAAGTGCACCCATCAATGCTCTTGGTGGGAAAAATATTCCACTGAATTTTCTTCCAGTCACCTTCCTATATGTGCACCTCACTAGTTACAATCTAATCCTGCAGAGTTCAGTCAATAGGAGGTGTCGGCATTCAGTACCATACAAGATGAGGATCTATACTTTGAAGACAAAGTGAGAAATGTCCTGCTGTAAGGGAAAAAAACATAATGAACAACAAAACTTGCCAGGGCAGTTTAAAGCGTTGTCATGCATTGAAACTGAATGATCAGTGGGAATGTTTTGACAGCTCTGCGATGGAGTGCAAATCCTACACTGGAACAGGGCAGGAAGGTATTTATGGTCTGACCTATAGACAGTGGCTGCAATCAGCTCCACCCTGCAACATCTACCAGAAATATTCCATCTAGAAGAAATGATCAGAAAGGGGACTAGAAATAAAAAGGAGAGAGCAGGAATCAATGGCTGGTTGTGCTGGTAGAGGGAGAATCTCGTGCTGTCATGCCTAGAAAGAACTGGGTCCCAAGGGTCTAAGAATTAAAGCCTGCTTGGAAGATAGGGTAGAAGCAATGGGGTTTATATGACATAAGGGAAAGCCTGGAGATCTGCTCCCTGGATTTTTCCCTTTGGTTTCGTATATACAAACAATTTGCAACTCTGATGAATGGGAGACACTCTCCAGACCTTCCTGAGGTAAAGGGAAGGACTAAGGAATGGACAGGAGAAGTCGAAGGAATTTTTGTCTCTTTGGAACTGAACCTAGCCTATGCCTGCTTTAGGGTGTGAAGCTTTTGTTGATCTTTTACAGTATTAATTTGATTAAGAAGGGCTTTTTCACTATGAGATATGTTTTCTGCTTCCTGCTGTGGCCAGAGGGACCTCTACATCATGACTGGCACCTGCCTAAGCCTTTCTACTCATCTATTTTCACTGTAAAGTTTATTTCACACAGCACAAGTCAGAGCTGTTTTATTATATCAAGCTCTGCAAATCTGTGCCTGTGTTGTATTGCAACACGTGACCCATGTACTCTGAAAGTGATCTATTTTCATATAAAAGGACTCTTGTTTCTGATATTTTTGCTACTATCAATACCCAGAATGCAATTCCTACCATTGTGAACGTGTCCCCAGAAATATGCCAGATGCTAAAATGTTGCTTGCTTTTCCTTTGTCTTCCTGAAAACAAAGTTTAGGTTATTCACTCCATTCCCTATGAGTCATTCCACACCCTTGAATCGTTTCTCACAGATGTGAAATCATTTTGCTGAGTTACTACTTTGGAGAGCCCTTTTGCATGACCGGTTTATCAGTGAATGCTAGCAGGCTCAAGAGTTACAATGCTTCATTATCAAGGCATGTGAAATATTAAACATGGTGACTAGACCAACCGGACCCACCCACCCATTATACTTCTGTGGGCCCCCATCCTAAGGGCCTTGTGAAGCAAGCAATACCAGGCTCATGGACAATGGAAATATGCTTGTACTGAGTATGGGAGTGGGGCATGCAGTGGCACTCTATACTGCTCTGTGGACCTTAGTACTGCCATGAGGAGGGAGGAACTGGTAGTTCTGTTGGAGATATGGCCAGTGAGTTTGCACACAGTGAAACAGTGGGATCCAGATGCCATGCAGGAGGAACGCAGTGGCCCATTTTTGCTAATCTCCGGCTTTGTCTTCACTGCAAAAAACCAACAACAGGGGTTAGCTATCCCACTATAAAAACATAGTGCAGACAAGGCACATTCATTTCAACACAAGATAGACCAGGCAAGGTCACCATTATTCCCTCTGCCCATGGTTGACATTGCCTAATTTATCTCACGGTAATACTAAAGTGCGTTGTCTCCATTATGATTTTACAGCAGGATAGATAATGTAAGAACATGCCTAGGGTAAGAACATGCCCTTTTTTAGCAATGAAGGCAAATATCCCACAGTTGCCAAATATGGGCCATTTCCCTTGGTTTGAATGCTCTGCAGCATTTTTTGTTGTAGAGGATTCCTTGCTCAGCCCTGGTGGGCTTCAGAGTACCTCCCTCAGAGCATCACCCTTTGAGGGTTTGATCTTCCAAGGTGCTGAAAACTCCTGCAAGGTGCTGAAAGCCCTAAGCACCTCTGCTGAATTCAGTGGGTGCCAAAGGCTCACAGCATCTCACAGGATTGGGCTATTATGCTCCATTATGCACAACTTGGCCCATAGTATGAAAATATGTATACTAATTCAATTGTTAGCGTTGAATCAGTCCTAATATTAATACCAAGCAGTTTAATGTTGACATGGTTAGATGTTATAATTATCCTGTATGCTCTGTGGTATATGTCCCATAATAAGTATTGTGCTTTCTTATTAAAGGACAGCTCTGTTGAATAGCCATACCTTAAATAGCTGCAAGAATATTCACTTTAAAAAAAGAATTTTAAAAAATATCTGAGAGTGTTTCATTAATTGTAGTGTTTCATTAAGTGAATGGGACTGATGTGCCTCAGTGGGAGACAGGTATCATTTTAATGATACTGCCCAGCAGTAGCCAGATCTGGTGTAATGTGGGATTGAATGAATCCACACTACCATTTGAAAACTTGAGGAATCAGTGTTTAAAATCTGTTCTAGGAAAGGCTCTATGATATAAAAACAACAAGAAAAACACCCCAAACTCCAAATTTTATGAGTAAATTTAATTTTGGTTAATTCATCTATTTTTAAAAAAACATAATAGAATATAAAACTATGAATCTTTGACTTCTAATGATCAAGCTGATTTTTTCCTTCTCTTCATCTACAGACAGTCAAGATATGGAGATATACCTATCTCATAGAACTGGAAGGGATCTTGAAAGGTCATCAAGTCTAGCCCCCTGCTTTCACAAGCAGGACCAAGTACCATCCCTGATGGATTTTTTCCCTCAGATCCCTAAATGGCTCGCTCAAGGATTGAACTCACAACCCTGATGACACCTTACTGTCTGATTGATAATCATTCCTTTATATTATGTTTAATTTAGGGATGTATTATGTACTGTTTTAGAGATTTACTCTTCTTTGTAATTAGATGTAGTGAATGGACTAGTTCTTATATTGTATTTATGATGTCTCTCTTAAAGGAGGTTGTAACTCAGACATGTCACGTGCTTAGATGCAGAGAACTAAAAATAGGAGTATTTGTGGCACCTCAGAGACTTTCATGCGGACATCTAAATATATATATTTTTCATATTTCTATCCTGTAGGAATCTACATGAGACAACAGTAGGAACTGACCTGTCACCTCTCTACACTTATTAGATCCACCGGATTCAGAGAGCTGAATAGAGTATATTAATTAAAGTGTTAATTTTTGTCATATTTCCTAGTTAATTCTGTTTTATACATTTCAAGTTACTTCAGTGTAAACAGGGCCAGACCACTTACAGATATTTCCAGGGGTACTAACCCTTCAAATTGTGGGGGTTCAGAATAATTACAGTATTAAATCTGGAAACTTCTTGGTTTGCTCTCACTCCTTGGGATAGCAGCACAGGGCAGTATGAGCCAGCTAACAGCTGTGCAAGCACTCCTGTAGGAATAGTCAGGTATTGGAACCACCAACCTAGCAAAGTTACAGAGGGTAAAGCCACATGTTCTGAAGAAATAAAGAGCCTTTATGCTTGCCCTACCCAGAAGGAGCTTTGCTATAAGAAGGAAACAAAACTTGGACCTGATTCCACAACTCCTGATTCCCGTAGGTATCATCACAGAAAACAATAAATTACTGATGTGAATATGGGAAATGAGATCATACACTGTGCTCTTCATTCTTAAGGCAGAACCACTATTTTTGCATGTAACTATCATTTTATTTATGCATCGTACTATATATATATGAATTTTGGTGCATACTGTAGAAACGTACGTTACTAATTATCAGACCTAGCTAAAACACTTAGAAAATGCAGAGTTTATTTATTTCAAATGTTTAGAATTTTCTCAAGCTGTGTTATCTTTAGTGATCTTTCCACAGTAGCTTGCAAGCTAATTTTATTTGTCTCAATATTGGACATCAGCCGACAGGCACTTAAAAATGTCAAATACAAAAACTACAAATATTTTTTTTCTCACATTACAGCTGCAGATGATTACAGATTTGGACCCTGAATCCCATTAAAACTTCTGAAATGAAATAAAAGCTAATCATATCCTGTAAATACATGAAAGCACCTTTCATGACATTGGGGTGTGTAATAGGGCAGACCCAATAATGCTTTCTTACAATATTCTCAGTATATTTTGCAATTGCCTTAAAGATACCTGGAAAATAAAATGACTTAGATTTAGGATGAGATAATATACTGTATTCCTGATGGAGCAAACTTTTACCAAGATACCTACTGCACTATCCTTGGTGTTTTTTCTTATACATGGAAATTTCATGTTTCAAAGAGGACCTGGTCCCTAAGTTACTGAAGTCAATGGGATACATATGAAGCTCATAGATTGGTCCTCATGGAAATATGGTAGCTTTATTACAATAATAGAAAGAACTCCTCCCTTCCTCCCAGTGCAGCTGCATCCTACATACTGTGTAAAATAATTCTTTTCATTACAGCTGGAGTAACACTAATAAATTATTACAATTTAGCAATGATTGTACATGCACTGTACTTTCAGTTATTTATTTGCCAGCAAAGTTTTGCATTCAAACCCACCAGAGGAAGGAAGTTATTATTTAAAGAAAATTTAAATTAAGATATTGTTTCAACTGGAAAAAAATGTTCAATGGGATCATATCATCAAGCTTGGACAAGACCCATTAGGGCAGATTCTCCATCCCAAACAAGCTCTGGTCCAGCACAATGGAGAGTAGGGGCTGCCAGGAATCCAGTTGCAGCTCCTTGGTCCTAAGCCAACCAGCCTTGGCACAAGTTAAAGCTGCAAGGGAGAAGCTCTGACTTACAACACTGGTGTTACACCAACGGAGGAAAGGGTGTAGAGGAATTCTGTTACTACCGCACCCCGTCCCTTCCTCCACCCTGTCCCTGGAGAGCCCCAATATACTCCTCCATCCCTATACTCCTATGCTGGGCGTAAGGGTGAGGCTGGGCAGGAGACAGCAGAGCCACCTCTGGCAAATTTCTGCTGGCAGAGAATTCCCTACTCAGGAAGAATTCATCACCAGGTATCTCAAAACACTTCAAGTCTATATTTGTGAGTAAGAACAAGGCTATGAGACTAAAGATTAGTACCAAGATCTCAGTGCTGTTGCGTGTTGCTGTAATTAAACAGTGTGGATAGATTACCCCCTTCATGTACTGGACATACAGATCCTCTGCAGGTGGATATTCCTCAGCCCATATAGAAAGAGGGGATGGTGCTCTTGAGATGCCACAAATGTCTCTTTTGGACTGGGAGTGTACAGAATCAGAGTTTGGGGGGTGGAGCTGTGGTGGAAGAAGACAGAGCATGCAATTACAAACACACTGCGCTATTCCCTGCAGACCTGCCAGATTACTATGTGGAAATAACATCAGCGATTAATGCTGTTTAGAGCAGTGTAAACTCATTCTGCGGCTGATACAGAACAGTCAACTCAGCAATAGCTGTATGGCTCCTATGGGAATAGTGGTACAACAGGAGAAGGGGCATCCATTAGAGCCATACAGAGAACGGCCATCCACGCAGGGTAGCTATTGTCTCAGGGACCTAAGAGAATGTTCCCTGTAAATCCCCTGGGGATCCATGAGTTTGGAAGGCATCACTCCCTCCATGGCCCACAATGCCTTTCCATCCAGGGGATCCTTTGAAGAAAACTCTGTGAGGTTCCTAAATTTCTGGCCCCCTCCAGTTGGTTTGTCTATGGGAGGGGGTGATCTGGTCCACAGTTGGGAGACTTCTTTAGTGTCAGGATTACCCTAATCCAAGATCTTCTCTCTTCTTTTATTTTTAATGCTGCAGTAGCATTTTGCAGCAATACTTGCTGCCGATTCCTGTACAGGAAAATTTCGGTAGCTGCATTTAGCCAAATAATCTAAAGATTTAATTTTGTACAAAATAAAAATTCACTCAGTTTCCCACTTGTAATTATTATCCCTATTTTACTCACTTTGCTAAACTACACTGAGCTCTCCAAATGAAAAGCATAATGTACCGTCAATGCTAAATAGAATGTATTATTCCAAAGTCATCTGAATAACAGATTATCTGCCAATTTACCCATATGTACGGGATCAATGAGTTCACATTCCTTCAGGTCAGAAGACAGAATGTGAAGACAGCGTCTTCACATTTCAAAGCCACCACATAATGTGGCAAAATTATTAGTCTCTTCTTAAGTGAGGACTGAATGGCAGAGTTTAGTGGACCAAATTTCAACGTTGTCTGTCTGCATGGGAACACAGGATTGCTATTATGGATCAGAACAGTAGCCCATCAAACTCAGTATCCTGTGGCCAGTACTACCTACATCAAAAGAAGGTGCAAGAAATCCTGCAGAAGGCAGCTACGCAATAACCTGCATACAAGAAATACTTCTTCCTGACCCCTGTTAGCTTTTGTCCTGAAACATTTGACCCCCTTCCAAAATTCTGGGTTATTTTTATAAATCCTTACTATTGTAACTAAATATTCTTATCTATGTAAATGTCCAGTCCATGTAAATATCCGTCTTCAAATCCTGGACCTCTATATGAATAATCAGAATATGCACTGTGGCTGTATCAAATCAGTGCAATAAATTCACCAGCAAAATTGAAAATAAAATAAAGATTTGAATGAAGATTATGAAGTGCAAAATCTGTCCTGGTACAGGGAATATGTACATCAGGCACTTTACAAAATGGGATATGTCTAAGAAACTAGAACTATTCTGAAGGGACAATTACACTTTCATAAGCAAAACTAGGCAATTTTTGGAAGTGTTTATTTCTACCCAGTACACTGTAAAAATTGTAAAAGAACAATCCTGGTCTGTTAAACAAATACTGTATATATTTTAAGTTTGTGTTTACACAAAGAATACGAATTACTCCTAAAAGGTTGTCATGGACAAATTATATTGTTTCCTCTCAGATGCAGACCTTCTCAGGGTCATCCAGTAAGCTAGCTTGCTGCAACACACTTCACTTGGGGCTAAACATTGAGGTCCATGCAGAAACTTTGGCTAAGGGATGGGCCACTTTCTGAGTGGGGGCACATCACTGAGAGACTACTGGGACAGAATCTGTTCCCCACTGCAGCCCTTATGCTCCACTCTGGAAGCATATACAGCTGTCAATATGCTGCAGTGGGCTGTGGGAGAATTCCTTTGACACAAACACAGTTTAGAGTTACCATAACAAACCTCATGCCTCCCTCTTCACAAGTCCCAGTGGAGGGGTTTGCTGGGGAGAGGATTTGCAACAGGTAGGGGCATAGCTGTAGTACTGAGCACTACAGAGATTTTGGGTGCACTACAACCCTTAGGCAGCCTAGGATAGGCTGCTGCAAGTCAGAGCAGACAGGAGCTGCTCTAGCTAATGCCTAGGGCTACTTTTGCCCTTAGCAGCTCAGAATCCAAAGGGTGATGTAAAGTCACCTTTGCCCCCACCACTTGGGCTGTGCCTTCTGTGCTTTGCCTCCCAGAGGTGCATCACAGAATCTGACTCATTACACCTTTTGATTCATACCCTCTACTGGCTGCTCCTCCATTTCCAAGTGAAATTCAAAGCACTGGTCAATGTTTACAAAGCTTTGAAAGACCTTGACCAGAGTTTATGTAAAATACAGGAAATGTATATAATGTACCTCTCTCACTCTGAGCTACTAAATCAACTGCAAATTATCAGAGGGATAGCCGTGTTAGTCTGGATCTGTAAAAAGCGACAGAGTCCTGTGGCACCTTATAGACTAACAGAGGTATTGAAGCATAATATTCCCCCAGCAATACTTCCAAGTATTATGCTCCAGATTAGAACTCATCTCCTGATTCTCAGCCCCATGCTTCACCCACTAGACCACTTTGCCAAAGAAATATTCTCAGGAATTTTTCAGAGATTATTTGTATAATAATAAAGTTATAATGCTTCATGGTATAGTTATAATGCCACCATGACCAGAGATTCAGTAGCCATTCAGTTGCACAACTTCTGTTTAGAAAAAGTGATGTCTTATATCTTTTATTTTGAACATCATGTGAAACAAATAATAAATAAATCAGCCTGGTACTGGCTGCTGTCAAGCCGTACCACCATTTGAACTCCAAGTGGTTGGGGGAAATCTTTTAAAGAGAGCATATTTCATTGTTGTGCCCTTAGCTAGAAATGCTAATTTGGTTGTTTCTTTTTCCAAGACTCATTTTCACATAAAGAGTCAGTGATTGCCAGAAAACCTCCTTGTTTGAGGAACAAGCACCAGCACAAAATGTGCTCCAACCACATTCCCGTAAGGTCTGCAAATATCAGGTACTTCAGACATGTGAGCGTGTGTCACATTTATATCCTTGCTGCAACAGCTTCTGCTGCTTTATCTTAGGGCTGATCACCCAGATTTTGTACAGATCTAACTATATCACTTTAGAAACCAATGTAGTTAAATCAGTGTAATCCCTTATTGTGTATGCAGATACACTGGAAGAAGGGTGCTTATACTGGTATAGATTATTTCAATACATTTACAGAAATAAGCTACACTGATATAAGCACCCACTTTATACTGGTATATCTACCCTAGGGGGTTGTACTACTCTGTGTAACTGGGATATAGTTATACTGGTACAACAACTGTGCGTAGACCACTCCTTAGATTTGTCTGAATAACAATTCTTTTCTTTCACTTCTTGCTAACGGTCTTTCTAACATAAGAGTTCTAAATGCCTAGTAACTTCTATTTTTTGTCAGGAGTGGGGTGTGAACACAGGAAATGCAATACTGGATCAGACCAACATTCCATCCAGTTCAATATCTAGTCTCTGACATTAGTCAGCTCTGGATGTTTGACTGAAAGGCATTAGAAAATCCTTTAATGCATCTAACTGTGTAAGAGAAATTCCTTCTGACCCTAGCTCAGAGGTGGGCAAACTATGGCCCGAGGGATCCTCCTACCCAAACCCTGAGCTCCTGCCCCAGGAGGCTAGCCCCCGGCCCTGCCCCTGCTGTTCCCCCTCCCTTGCAGCCTCAGCTCACCCCGCCATTGGCACAGCGCTCTGGCTGGTGGGGCTGCGACCTCCTGGGGCAGTGCAGCTGCAGAGACCGGCCTGTCCTGCTGCTCTTGGCAGTGCAGCTGTAGCACCACCAGCCACTTGTGCTCCAGGCAGGGGGTGGGGATTGGTGGAGTGGATAGAGGGCAAGGGAGTTCGAGGTGGCGAGGGTGTGGATAGGGGTTGGGGCAGAGAGAGGGCGGGGAACAGGGGGGCTGAATGGGGGAAAGGGTCCCAGGGGGGTAGTCAGGAAGGAGGGGGGGGGTTGGATGGGGCAGTGGGGGCAGTCAAGGGTTCCAGGAGTGGTCAGGGGGACAATGAGAAGGGGTGGTTGGATGGGGCAGCAGTCCTGGGGGGACTGTCAGGAATGAGAAGAGGGGTTGGCTGAGGTGATGGGGAACAGTCAGGGGCAGGGGTTCCAGGGGTGGTCAGGGGACAGGGAGCAGGAGAGGTGGAGGGGGAAGGGTTCCAGAAGGAGAGGAGGCTGTCAGGGAAAGGGAGGGTTGGATAGGGCAGGAGTCCTGGGGTGGGTGTCAAGGGGCGAGAAGAAGGGGGGGAATAGGGGCCGGGCCATGCCTTCCCTAACCAGCCCTCCATAGACTTTCCAAAACCCGATGTGGCCCTCAGGCCAAAAAGTTTGCCCACCCCTCCCCTAGCTGATGATCAGTTGATGCGCTGAAGTAAGTGGATTGATAACTTTATAATGTTATTCTTCCTGATGTAAATACTGCAGACCTTATTCATAATGGGGGCAAATTCTGATGTCTTTATTCAGAGAAATTCCCAGTGGCTTCAATGGAAGTTTTGTCTAAGTAAGGCCTTCAGGATTTGAGCCACTGACTCTAACCAATTTTTAAATTTTTTCTAATTTTAATAATCTCAGTCTCTGCTTTGAAAGGCAATGTGGTGTCGTGGCTAATGTGCTATACTGATTAAGCATTTATTCACAAGTAGTCCCATTGAAGTCACTGGGGATAGCATGAATGAGAAGCCAGGATTGGGTACTAAATCCTCCTTATCCTTACCTTTCTTTTGATTGTAAGCTGATGAAGTTAACATCCCGAAGAAGGGAGAATTCAGCAATTGTAGATAAATGACTATGATGTGGAACCTCTTCTTAACATCCCAGAAAGTTGCATGGGAATGAAGTTCTCTGAGTATACGTAAATATGCATTTAATAAAAGCTGTTCTTTTATTTCCCTATAGGTGCAGGCATGGTCAGAGCAAGGAGTGGCTAGGATTATTTAGCCCTTTTTCTGATTCATACCACAAGGGCACAGAAAATTAAAAACATGTGTTTGATTCTAGTGGTACAAAATATGAGTATCATCTGAGATGTACAAATGAAAAGGCTGACATTATTTGCAGCAAATGAGAGGATAATTAGACACCTACCAATGCGGCAGTCACATTTCCTGTCACATGGAGAGGATGACACACCAAGAACGGATTTGGAAAAACTGTGCTGACAGTGAAAGTGGAAAAAATGTAGCATGAACCTTCCTTGATAAAAACATACTACAGCATTCAGCAAAATGGTCCAAAACATTATTGCTTACAATAGCATTACTGCAGGTACAAATCTTGAATCTTTTTTCAGTGGAAGCTTTGCCTAAATAAGGACTGTCAGACTTGGCCTATACTCCCTTACAGTGTTTTCAGACTGTATTAAGCTTTTATTAGGGCTGTGAATTCAGATTCAGAAGCATGACTAAAGCCAAAAATAGCAGTATAGTATTTGAGTAAAGCTGAGTATCTTGGTATATGGTTTATTTTTTGGCAGACCTTTTTAAAAGTGTCAGGCAGCCATTGATGGGGACAAAATATGAGTTTTGGTAGTACTGAGGGTATTTTCATAATATTTTCTTTGATGTTGAAAAGATCAGTGACTAGGTTTTCAGCTGATGTAAGTCAGTGTAGCTTCATTGGCTTCAATGTAGCTATGCTGATCTGCATTTGATGAGGATATGGCTTCAAATCTCATTAAATTTACTGGGATGCAGTAAAAAAGCAAGTGGAAAAATGTAAATACAAAGAAACCCCAGAACAGTAGGTATGCAAATCAAATAGCCCTCATATACACCACTGAGGACTACTAGTAATTTCCTAAAGTCTATTCTTGTAGCAATTAATTATATTGTTATACAGATGTAAATCAGCATAAACTCTCTGAAGACAGTATAGCTGCTCCAGATTATGCCCGTGTAACTAAGAACAGAATTTGAGCTGTATTATATTTATGAACTTGGAACCAAACTCTTGTTTCTGGAAAAAACTATAGCAGGTTTGTTTTTTTTTTTAAAGGGCTGTACAATCTACTGGTACTAATCATTTAAAACAAAACAGAGAACAATCACAAAGCAGATGGAGGGAAAAATATTATTTGGTTCCTTTTTTCCAGTTTAACATCAGTGAAAATTAGTATCTGAAAAACTGTTTTACCTGCCTTTAAACTCAGTGGCCTCAAGGGTGTTACTGAAGCTCTTTCCTTCAAGGATAAAAGGGAGGAGGACAAAGACAAGTTCTTTCAAGATTACTCATTTGTCAGGGCTGTGATACCTGAGCTTGTAAAACAGGATCTCTCTCACCTGTGGAAAAATGACACAAGATTTTTCAAGCTATTATCATTGTCTCCTATACCTGCCCATATGTGGTGTCAAATCCTGCTCTCCTTAATCATGGGAGTATTCCTAATGAGGCTCATAGGATTAACTGCAGGAGTAAAGCAAGCACAATTTGGCCTGCAATCAGGATCCCACCATCAAATGCTTTGTCACAGGGTTTATTTAGTTTATAAATCAATGGACTAGTGCCAGTAACTCTTGCAGAGTGGAACTAATCCAATTGGGGCTTCAGTCAATATTAATTATGGGTTGTGCTGGTGTGATTTTCATTTCAATATTTCCTTTAACAAAGACAAATCTGAAAGGTATTAAGTTTGACATTTAAAAAAAGCAAAAACAGTTATAGGGTTCTCATCTATTTGTAACTCTATATAAATTATGGAAGGAACTACTTCACACAGGGCTGTGCATTCTATGAGGTAAAGGATCATATATATCCATCCCTTTGAATTTTTCAGAAGACATTATAAGCCACATTCCTGCAGGTTCCTATGTTGCTTAGCTAATTTTCATTGCATTCAGCTTGGCTTTGTGAATATTAGCAAAAGTAAAACCCCAGATCCAAATAATACTTTCAGTAACATCAATACAACCCCACTGACTTCTTTGGAGTTGCAGCAGCGTAAGTGAGAGCAGAGTTTGGCCTAACCTTTGAAGTCCTCTGCACAAGAGGCTAAAGTCCAGATCTTCAGCTGGTGTAAAATGGTGTAGCTCCACTGAAATCAATGGTGAAACATTGATCATAGAGTTGCCAACTTTCTGACTGCAGAAAACCGAACACCCTTGCCTTGCCCTGAGGCCCCACCCCTTCTTTGAGGCCCCCTCCCTCCATCGCTCACTCTCCCACACCCTTGGCTCACTCACTTATTTTCACAGGGCTGGAGCAGTGGGTTGGGGTGTGGGAGGGGGTGAGGGCTTAAGCTGGGGGTATGGGCTGTAGGATGGGGCCAGGGATGAGAGGTTTGGGATGCAGGAGGGGGCTCTGGGTTGTGGCCAAGGGATTCGGAATGTGGGAGGGGCTCTGAGCTGGGGCAGGGGGTTGTGGTGTGGGAAGGAGTGAGGGCTCTGCTGAAAAGCAAAGGTGAAGTGGAAAGGTATGATACAAGGAGAGGTCCAGAAGGAAATTAGAACAAGGAGGGAAGCATCTCCCCTTTCTTTGTAGGAGGTCATTACTCCTCCCCAACCTTCTGCAGCATTCCTTCCATGATCTCTCTGATAAACTCTCAAGAACCATTTAGCAACTCTGTGCCAAAAGTCTCCTTTTACCCATATCCTGTACAGTATGGAAGTGCCTGTACATTTTATATATGCCTTTTGACAGATGCATTAAATTTGGCCAGCATGCATTATATAACCCACATACACTGTACATGCTATATGTACTTATGTAATAAACATTACAAAATGCATTATCTAGTGGTTAGAGTAGCAGACAGGGGACCAGGAATTCCAATGTTCTAACTCTGGGTATGTTTACACTTAAAACACTGCAGTGGTGTAACACTGCACTGCTGTAATGCTTCAGTGTAGATTCTACCTAAGCCAATGGGAGGGGTTCTCCTGTTGGCATAGATAACCCACCTCCCCCAGAGGTGGTAGCAAGGTTGATGGGAGAATTTTTCCATTGACCTAGTGCTAGGGTTGCCAGCTTTGGTTGAACGAATTCCTGGAGTTTTCATCACATGACATAATCTTTAATTAAAGATTAATCTTTCATTCCTAGAAACTCCAGGTTGTCCTGGTAACCCTACCTAGCGCTGGCGTACACTGAAGGTTAAGTTGGTATAGGTACGTCTCTCAGTGGTATGGATTTTTCACATCCATGGGAGACACAGCTATATCAAAATAAATTCCTATTATAGACCAGGCCTTTGTTTTAGCAAGTGATTTGCTGTGTGACTTTGAGCAAATAATTTGAAATTTGTGTCTCTGTTTTCACACTTGTAAAATTTAAATATTCACTTACCAGCATTGCAGCCCAGCAGATATTCCAGTAGGCTCCAATAGAATCCTTCAGCTAGATATGGAGGCTAGCTATTCCACAGCTTGATGGTTCCAAATCATCTGAAAAGTTTTATTAAACAAATCAGGTATTCCGGACTCTCATAAAACTTAGTCACCATTGGCAGACTGACTTCCTGTAGATGTCACAGAAGAAACGTCTCAAATGTCATTCACACTTTCACTCATGAAGGCCCTTATGATTGTAACAACTTCCCATTTAGGACCAGATTTTGGCACTTAATTACTGTCTCATCCTAGGAACAGGGCAGAGTTGTACCAGCAGGATCTCTGGAAAGCAGGATGATTTGGTAAGGCATGATATCACCTTCAGCTCTCTAGTATGGATGGGGAGTATGTCCAGTATGCCACCCCTTAGAGGGAAATTCATGCTGTACCTTCTGCAGCTAGGGAGGTTAGCAAGACCATGGCCCCCTCATCTTCTTGGCTAGCACCCTAGGATGAAGGCAGAACAGGGTTTGCAAATGTATCCCCTATACATTGCAGCTGCAAAAGGGCCATCCACATTCTGGCTATTGATGTCCTCCAAAGAACCTTCACTCATTCCTTCAGAAAAAATCAGCTATGACCACACTTCATTCTGCATTTGTTTTGCACTGTATTGTATCCACATGTATCTTTAGACTGTAAGATCTGTGGGCTAGAGGATGCTATCTCTTGCTGGACAAAGTCTCAAAGTTCAGAACTGGATCCAAACTTTACCAGAGTTTAATGATGTTTAGGCCTGGGGATTTGTTCAGGCCCACCTTCAGTGACTTTGTTTGATCCATTTTACAGGGCTGTACAAATTTACAATGCTGCATAAATAATGGATAACAATATCATTAATCTAATCACCTCTGTCTTTAACTACTGGCACAATGTCGAAAGAAAAACTTCAGCCATGAACGAATTAGATGGCTAAACATCCTAAATAATTAAAGTGGTCAGAGCACCTTTGACCTAGACAGTGTCCGACTCATACTCAGATGTCTTGAGATCCTCATTGCCAGACCTAGAGAAAAAAATCAACAGAAATTGTATTGCTTTTCTACAGTTGTAATAATTCAGGTAGTAAGTTCCAATGCTGAAAGAACAGGCAGTTCAGGAAATACTTCTTTTTATTATTTCAGCCAATCTCCTCTTAGTATGATTATGTCATCTAAAAATTATGTAATATGACAATGTTGAAAACAAGCCAAAATTCCTGTCCCAGTGAGATCACAATGAAACTGCTTATGAGCTAAATTAGTCATAATGTACATTACAGATAAGTCACTTTAACAGTGTATATTAGTGCATGAGTAACTGCCAATAAAAATAAATACCCTTGTGTGAGTAGGGAACTCCACAACACTCAGACTTTTAAATAATTAAACCCAGTCTACTCATTACCTGAATAATGTAGAAGATATGTTTTTTTCAATTTGCAAATATTATATGAAAAGTGAAAAAGAAAACCAATAAAAAAAGAGAGACCACATCTGTGCTGACCAATAATAGGTTCATACAAGGCATACATCTGCACAAAAAGTACTTTGTATCCATTTTCAGAAAAATTTATTCTGAAACTTTCTTTTTCTTTACAATGTTTTAACTTATGTGATTTAAATTTTGTATTGAATTTTAAAAAGATGGAAAGAGGAGAGACAAAAAATGGAGGGGAATAAACAGCTATGAGATACAATCATCCAGAGAGAAATAATCCACATATACAGATAGCAAGTTTTCCTCATGTTTAACGCTACATGTCAAGAAAGTGAAGATAGTTTTAAAATCCCTAACTTTATCATTAATACAGTAACTGACCCACTCAAAATTTGCAGGACCTTCCAAACTAGTGTACCTTACCTTTAAAGGTCTGATACATTCACTTCAACTGGAATATGGACCTAAATTTTTCCTGGCATTTCCCCAACAGTTAGCCCTCAATCATGCAGCAATCCTTACTAGATTTTAATATGAACATTTCCTGTGCTTTGTCTAATATCAGGAAGACTATTCAAATCACAACTATTTTGAGTCTACAACCTAAGTCAGTGTTCAGAATGATATTTAATCTCTGTATCATCTCCTTCCAAAAAGAAAACACAATAGAACAATGCCATAGTATGCAGTATGCAACAAGTATCCATTGTCTTAATTGAAATTCCAACATCTGTTATTACACGTTATGTTTAAGTATTTTGGCAGGGATCCAGTTTGTTCTAAACAGGATTTTCATTGATGTATTTGTCTCAATTTGAGAATAAATGAAAAATCTCTTAATATTTCCACACGTTCTAATCAAGACTTGTCAAAGAATCACATTTAAATCAAATCCCCAACAGATCCTTCACTTGACCAGCATTTTAATGAAAGAAGATAATAACCTATACTTCATGGACACAACACACTGTAAAACAATTGTAGAGAGATATGAATGTATGGTATTTGGGGAGGGGGCAGCAGGAAGGGCCAAAAACTGCTTGCAATCTCTCATTTTCAGAAGAGATTTATGTGGGAATTTTGCCTGAGTAAGGACTTCAGGATTGGGTCTTCTAATTGCACTGACACCTTTTAGTAGCTATTTAAATGGCTTCCAACTGTTCTATACAGTTTTAGTGAGGCTAATACAGGGTTGAGGCTTAAATTTATAAGGTTTTTAAGATTATTCAGTATCTTTATCAACATATGTTGCTTCTGACTCCCTGACTGACCATGTAAAGTTTGCACTTTCTTATTCAGCAGATCTGCACCCTGTGTGTGTATTCAGAATTATACTTGCTTTTTCTGACTAAGCTGGGCTTTATTTAAAAATTGCCTTTTATGTCTTTTGTCACTCTAATTCAATACAGAACTGTTAAAGCGCACAGGATTATTTTCTGACTCATTCATCACAAACAGAATTGTTAATAATAATGTGATGTATAAACCTTTATTATTGCTTATTAGAGTGGCGCAAACAGTGAAAAAACATATTCACAAAGATTTGACAAATTAAAAGATAAATCTTGAATTGCTGTGTTCCCAACACATTTCTACATGCTTTTTGCAAATATTCATGTAAGATATGTTCATATAACGGTTAATGGAAAATGAATTTCACATTGTACCTGAAATTATTTCATGAAGAAACAAAACTCCTTTCAAGCAGAAGGGGAAGTGGTAGATTTCTTGCTTTTCCTACTCAATTTGTCCAAGCCTGCTGTTTCTTTGCAATAGTATAATGTGGTCTGTCACTGCAGAGGGGTAGGTTCTGAAGATGAAGCCATGCTATGTTAATTGTATCTATGTTATGACTATTCTCATGCATGGGACCCAAATGTGTATTTTTGACAGATCATTTCTCCCTCCAGTGCTACCACTCTTGGTTAATGTGTGTGTGCTGATGACCAGTGAAGACAATTTCAAATTGAATAATTCTTCATAGTGAAATTGAGGTACAGACTTACTGAAATGCTCCTCAGAGCCCTGTTTACAGAGATCCAGTCACAGCTTTCCCAACAAACAGTTCACAGAAATAACTATGCCACAACTACTGTATGTAAATGATCATGAAGGAGAGAAATCATAGAATATCAGGGTTGGAAGGGACCTCAGGAGGTCATCTAATCCAACCCTGACAGATTTTTGCCCTTGATCCCTAAATAGCCCCCTTAAGGATTGAACTCACAACCCTCAGTTTAGCAAGTCAATGTGCAAACTACTGAGCTATCCCACCTTCCTGAAAGCTGGAGACCAGAAAACTAAGACAATGCCCTCAGATTATATGTGAAATATTGTGGTATGTGGAATACTGCTTGACAATGCAGCACCAAAAAGACTATTGCTCCCTGCCCTGACCCATTTCCCTGACACAAAGGCTATTAAAAGATCTGCCTGTGGATTTCTCAACTAAGACTGTGCACATATACCCACACCACAATTACCATTTTGTCTGAGACAATGACTGTAGCGAGTGGTGGTATGTAACAGAAAATTGGAGTCCAGTAAATTCAATATAAGCACTTTATACTGGGGTTAGCCCAGTGGTTTGATCATTGGCCTACTAAACCCAGGATTGTGAGTTCAGCCCTTGAGGGGACCACTTAGGGATCTGGGGCAAAATCAGTACTTGGTCCTGCTAGTGAAGGCAGGGGGGCTGGACTCAGTGACCTTTCAGGGTCCCTTCTAGCTCTATGAGATAGGTATATCTCCATATGAAATATTGCAATCCAGTAAACAGCATAGCACAATGGGGACTGGATTGTGTTCCCAAAACAACAGGCCAGAGCCCTATTACAGACACAATTAATTAATGTGACTGAAAGGCTTTGGTGTGAATTAATCGGCAATGTCTGCTGGTGATGATGCACAAGTAGCCTTTTTACTTGTGAACTGATCAGACTGGGTCTGAAATCATTGAGAAACAATAAACCTGGACCCCCACAATGCCATTCTTGATCGAAAGCCCACTGAAGTTAATAGAAAGGCTCTCATTGACTTTAGAGGGCTTTGGATCAAGCTCGTCAAGAGTCACCTTGTAATGTACAGAATTTCACTGTAAGAATTCTGTTGTGGTATCAAAGGCATTTCTCACAAGATGAAGAGGGTTAAGATCACTAGCAGTGGCAGCAGCAGGGTTGGTATTATCATGAAAGAAGAGAAAAGACATTTCTCCCCAAAAGTGCAAATTATCTGGCCTTATAAGTGCAAGAAGTCTTGCCCACGGGCCATAGCATCATATCCTCAGAGTTGGCACCAACCCAAACTTGTGCTTCTGATGCTGCTGTTGCTGTTCACTTTCTGGCTGTCTTCACTGACATTATGATGCCATTTGGTCCAGTTGTAGCATGGGGAGATGAGATATGCCCATCTAGTGTCCTGTAACTGTGCATTGCTAATGACATTACAGTAGGGTCCTCCTTCAGGACGAAGCTGAGGGTCTAACTATGATGCTTTTGTATCTGCAGCTGTGTATATTTTCACATCTACACTACACCCACTTTCTTGATTCTGCTCCTGCTGGTGTCTGGTGCAAAGTGATACTGTTATTCTGTATCCTATCTACTAGCCTGGTGCAGGTTTAATCAGATTCATGTCGAACACCAGGAGAGGAAGACTGAGGTACTTCTATCTAAAATAAAATTGGTATCTCTTTGTAGGAGAGGGAGTGTTATGACTTCTCTTTACAATTGTCTTCTGCCTAATGGGGTCCCAGCTCCTCTCTGGATGACAGCTCTGTGTATGTGACCTACAATTATTTTCAAAAGCTTGGGGACTGAAGAATAATATCTTTATGCTATAAACTCACAAAACTCATGAAGCTAGTACTTAACCATAAAGGACTTGTTTATAATTGAGAAAATCATTACGCACTTACACATTAAAATGTTGCTTGATATGCCATCACCTTTGTAAAGTATACCTACCTGGCTTTTAAACATCATTTAAGAACTTCAAGACAATCCCATTAACTAAATACCCAGTTTCTCTGCTGAGTGTTAGAAGTTTGGAGGCCCATGGGTATGCTTGCATTGAGATAGGTAATTATTCTGGAAATATCAGGAGTGGTCTTAAAAATGTTGTTATATTCTTCATTTCATTCAGAACTAAATTTCAAACTGTTTCATCAGTTTGCTCTGAGAAGCAAGAAAATTTCCACTGTTTATCTCTGCATTCTTACACATATTAAATCCCTCAAACTGCTGCACCCTAGTTTAGATAAAGGTAACCTTGACCAGACAGCCCTCTGAAATCAGTAGTCCAGCTCACAATTTGCTTTATGTTATTAGCCTGGCACAGAAACCTGAACTATGCATCCACAGATTTATAGCTCGATTGGCTTAGAATATATCTATACTGGAAATTAGATTTTTAAATGTTTTTGTAAATCCTATCTTAATAGTGCTGGTGGCCTGCAAATCTTACCCATCCTTTGAAAAATGTCTTTAAGAAATCAAATACCATGGAAACCATTCCATTGTTTAAAAAATTAAGAGTACCATAAACATCTATTATAGGACTAATTCTACTATTCTTAGTCTTGTTTAATAGTCTCCCAATCCCACTGATGTATTTGATTTTATTGACTCCAGTGGGACTACTTACACAAGTACTACATGAGTAAGAGTGGAAAAATTGGGCCCTATGTGATCAGGAATCTAGGTTTATATTTTTCCAATTCTATCTAGTGCCTCTTAGTACAGAAACCCCAATAAAAGGAAATTCCCTCACTTCTGTAATACCTGAATGGTATCTTGAGAAGTATAGATATTAACTATGTCAAAAGCTCACAGGAAGGCAGGTACTGGAAGTTTTTCTGTTTATAGGCATTAGATTGGAACAAAAATATACACCAAATTCTCTATCAGATGTGCTTGCAAAAATGTACCAGATACTGCAAATAAATATTATGCCACATATTTTCCCATGAAAAAGCAATGAGATCAATGACAGTCTGACTAACCTGTATCCTATAGGAGATAGTAGCAGTAGAATTGCCAGAAAAATACCCAGTACCTAAATATATAGCAGTTCCCACAAAACTCTGTTTATCTAGTTGTAATTCTTACATGCTTATCAAGTAAAAAGGGGAAGAAAACGTATTGTGTGTACAAGTAAAATATTAGAGAAACACATACATGGCTACCTTTGAACCTGGATATCTTACATTTGTGACCAAGTGGATTTTCTGCAAGCCACAGTTGTACAGCAAACACATCCCCACCAAATGATTAGGTCATTTCCTTCAGAAGAACAATTAAAGGCAATTTCTAAAGATTCTTTAAAAATTATAATTATGCCACCACTATCCTACTATCCTCTGACATTTAAAGTACAACACTTCTCTTCCACATGCCATCTAAACTTGTTATTATGCTCCAAAAGTTATGCAAGGACCTAGAATCCAGGAACTCAGTTGCACAAACCATTGACTTCAATGATTTACTCAGGTATATGTAAAGGTTTGCAAGATCAGGCCCTAGGTTATTTAAAGTACCTGACTAGTTAACAGAGACTAGTCAAAATTTTCTTTTTGCTCTGATGACATCCTATATTAATTAAAAAAAAACCAAACTACATTGACCATTATTTTTACTTACAAACTTTGAGGAATGAAAGTAATCAAATCAACTTGTGGAAAATATTAATAATAACTGATAACAATTCATAGAACAGAATGAAGTTAGTACTTATGGTGCAAAGAAATGAAAAGAATAATTAGAATCAGGGAGTAACACACAGAATCAGAAATTACCTTGCAGTGAATCGGTGAGATCTTCCATCATAATACATTGCTCTCAAACTGAGGACTTTGTAAAATCTACAAAATCTACTAGAAAGAATTGATTTTCCTAGCTCATCAGTATAGCTTCAATATACTTTAAATCAATATTAACTTGGAATATTTACATGTGAAAATGAATATGTTACTGATCTCTATGAAAAATATCTGACACTGTTCGTATTGTTCTTTTAACACCCGTTAAACGAAATTTGATCTGGATTCCACTTGATCACAAGACTGGAATGCCAGATATGCTGTAAGCTGAGATATTTATTCATCAAAATGAAAAAACCCTTATAATTCATTAATCTTTAGCTGTGTCCTTAAAATTTTACTGCTTTCCAATTTTTTAAATAAATATTCTGATCTTAAAAGCTGTTAGATGTTCTGACAAACAGACCCAACAGAAAAGACAGATAACACTGTTTTATTTGCTGATGTTTAAATACTTTAGACTGAAACTAACTCTATTCCATGAATCACATTCAAAATTAAATTTGAAGACTCAAGTAGGAACTCCACTGTGTGCATCAGTACACATAGTAGCAGAAATGTGAGATTTTGATGCAATGTGACCAAGAGACCCCATGTTGGTATAACTTAATCTGGTTAATCAGAACAGGTTCCCAAATTCTAAGACAGATTTTGACGTTTACAACCCCTGCACCCACAGAATGCTGTGCTAGAATGGCTGCGCTAGTGGAGCCATTCACCTCAGGGATAGGTATAGTACCAATGTCCCCATTCCCAAGAGGATCTGGTAGGGAAGCACAGTTCTATTTCACTTCCAGACTTTAAATCTGAAGCAGAGGCTTCTTAGAGATGTGCTGAGACAATAAATCTACTGGTCACCTGATACAGTATATACAGGTAGCTAATTAACAAAGGATCTCATCCTGCTCCCGCTGAAGTCAACTGGAATTTTGCCACTGACCTCAATTGGAGCCAGGGTACAGTATTATGGGAATTATTAGATGATGTATTCCCAAAACTTGTTGCTCCTGCAACAATGGTTCATTTTGTGATTCTAAATACAGTAGCTGCCTTACAATCTCCTCTTAAGTAAAAATCTGCCCAGCATTATTAACATAAGGCAAAATCATACTGGACTTACTGCTCAGATTTGACTTTTCATCTGTACTAATTTAGGTTCTGCCTCTAAAATTGCATATGGTTCAAGATGAAGTGGAAAACAAAACATTTATTCACATTGTCTGAATTCTGGCAGACTCTGAAGTGTATGCCCTAATGAGACAATTATGTAAATGAGAGCAGCCAAAGCAAACATAAAAAACAGATGGGCTCGTACAGCCCCAAAATAATTTAAAATTACTAGACTATTACAAAACATACCGCTGAAACATCAGTATTTATGAAATTGGTACACATCATGCTACTATTTGTCTGAATCATTTATATAGTGCCTTAGATGCGTACAATGCTTTCCAACAGAGTGTGCTGAAAAAGAGAAAAAAATCCTGCCCCAGAGAGCTTACAGTCAAACAGCTGGAACAGAAGCAACACAAAATAATATGGGATAAGTATAAAAAAACAAGCACACAGAAGAGCATATTAAACTAAAGACTTGTTCACTTACCTGTACAAATGTTCCATGATAGAGGTTGACATGCCTTGTTTGAGAAAAACACGGCTCCCATTGAAATTTAATGAGTTTTGCTACTGACTTTAGTTGAGTCAGAATCAGAACAGTAGATGAGACTTCATAACATTTACTCTTTCCCATTTGCACTTTAAGTATACATTTCCGTATGCATGAATGTTTCCATCTGTTGTTTTCAGTTGTTGAGCATAATTCTTTTCACACTGTTTGGGAGTTTCTTATTTAATGCTTATTTCTACAAAGAAAACAAGAATATCATAAAGACAATTAGAACAAATTTTCAGGGTCATGAAAAGGGAAAGTGTCACACTTAAGTCACATGAGACTTTCAGCAAAACCTGAAAATCAACACACCAGCTGCTATTGGCTGGTTCTCTTTATACTAGTGTGGTCTTTATAAATGCAAAAATCCCAACTAGCCATTCAAGTACGTAATTCCATTTTTTAAAATTGCTTTGTTCTGCTTTGCCCCCACCTCTAAGCAATCTTTAGCCTGTAATTCATTTTCTTCTCCTATATATTCTAGTCCATTATTTTGCTGTTTAAAATTCAAGCTGACTCGTACAATATGATATTTAGACCACCACAGCATCTCACCTTGTGTGAACTTTTACTCAAACTCTGAATTACAGGCTCTACAACAAATATCTGTTGTATTGTCAATCAAGGAAAATACAACAGGAAATTGGCAAGAATTTTCACATTTCTTGCACCCTTAGTTTAATAAACTGGAAGATGTATATTTGTCCATTGGAAGGAGAGAAATTCTGCTATAGCTGCTTGATTCTAATTTTCAGCTCTTTGCTTAAGATCTTGATACAGAACTCGTCTGTAAGAAAGGACACCCTCAAAATATCACAGTGATATAGCTAAATTCACATATATGGAAGCTGCCTTTTAGTAACTCCCAATAGTATGCTCAAATGTAATAAAAATAAGTTGCTTATCAATTTTCTGTTATTTTGCCTAACTGAAATTGCAGGTCCATTGTTCTGTCCTGTTCAAACAAGTAGTAAAAGATAGTCCTTGCCCTGAAGAGTTACTGTCTGAAGAGACCAGACAAATGGTGGGAAGAATAAGAGAGACATATAAGGGGAAGTGATTTGTCCAAGGTCACACTGCCAATTAATAGCAGAGCTGGGCCTAGACACCGAGGTGAAATCCTACTCCCACTGAGTCTCAGTCCAGTAGCCTACAGACCATGCTGCCTTCCCACACTATTGATCTTCCTTATCATCCTAAAGCCACAAAAATGAACCTTGTAGTCCTATGTATCAATCAGTCCATTACATTTTGGGGAAAAAATGTGACAGCCTGATTCCCTTTGATATGTTGTAAAACACTGTCTTGAAAACCACTAGCTAGTCATAAATGTTACTATTAGGCATCTTAGTATTAATTAATATTAATATATTAACATATTAGTAAACAAACAATACTTTAGCACTGTATTAATTAACTGAAACAATGTTTACTAGTCCTCAATAGAGGGAAGCAGGCTGTTTTTATGGTATATTACTGGTGAATTGCTTCACTGTAGTCTTGCTACATTGATGGTGGCACTTTTGCTATCTCAGCCTCTTCAGTTGTTAGATATACTTGTCTGCATGAGAGCTATGAATGAGATCTGCACATGTTAAAATACAGAAAAGTACTTTCAGTACTCAAGAGGAAGAAGAACTGGTGCAGAAAGTCACTAATAATTCACTGATACTGAAGCCTTGTAGAGGGATTCCACAAAAACATACCTGGGCATATGCAGCATAGGCAGAGGGTTCTGTACTACATCGATATGTTGGGTACACATAGGAACTCAAACATGAGTTATGTGGGATGTTCTTTTCACTGACCCTGGCAGATATTTTTGTTCAAAACAAAAAAGGAATACATATTTGCTTGACATTGATTAAAAGTACCAGTATGCTTGTGCCCAATATACTAGAACATTGTTCAGTAATAGTTCAACCTTGCAAAAATATTATCCCTGTAACACTGCCAAGGCCATTGTATGGGTTATTTGTGTATGTTTCAGCCAACCTACCCTGGGGCTGAAGCAACTTTTATACTTGACTTTTTAGAAACGTTTCTGTTTTGTTAATGAATCAGTGTGTCTCGTTCATTCTGGTTCCTCATCCTTCCCCTATTTTTCCATCCCTTATCAAGTTCCCCTCCCCCTCCCTTGGGCCACATAAAATTTCAGTCAAATAACCCATGCTGATGAACACTTATTAACTATAGCTTGCTTGAAAGTGGCTCATTACACGGTAGTTTCAAGTTACATCAAAATCCCTCTGTAAACACTGTTCATGAATGGAGTGGTTAGTGATTAACTCTTTCAATCCAGGATTTGGGATTTCCTAACACTAAATGCCAATATATTTTACGCAGTGCCAGTGAGAAATGAGTTGGATGTTCTGGTATGTAAGTATGATTGGGTACAAAAGCAGGAATACATTTTTGATACTTTAAATTTCAAGTCTATATAAACCAAAAGCCAGCTCTACTCTGCAAACAAGTACTCACATATGTTAAACTATGCTCCATATCAGTGTTATAATAATGACATCAAAATTACAAGAAAGAAAAAAAGAATTTTCTAATCTGAAATAATGTATTGGGGGGAAAAAAATCTGTTCTCCCAATCTGGAAGACTACTGTGCAATAGTTAATGTTGAACAATGCTGTCCCATACGGTAACCATGAACTCCAACTAACTTATAAATGTATGGATTCCTTTTCTCCTTCCAATCATTTCTAAGAGCCTGCCCATTCATTGGACTCATCAGCATTAATTTCCACACCACACTTTGCTAGCTATAACTGTATCCATTTGTGCCTTTAGATTGTTAGCTTTTTGGGGCAGGGACTTTGGTTTTTTGTTTAGCATGGTATTATCTGTGAAGTAACAAGTACAAATACCATATTATGTTAATAATGATAATAATGAACAAATGTAGTTAAATGAGAAATTTTATACTGTTTTAGAATAGAGACAACTTCAAAGATACCAATTTTTGACAGATTTAAATAACTTATTTAAAGCCAGATCATGCCATCGTGACCCATGATGAATATAGAACCTTACTCTGCAAGTGGATGGCATGGATCAGAGTTCACTTTGCACTCCTGCTTAGTACCGGTCCAAACTAGGGAAGCTAATGATCAAACCAACAGACCAAATTTGGTGATGCATCCTGGTCATGTGCCACCTGCATACACTAAGGAAAAGACACTGCAAGCAGTCTAACTTATTTCAGAGCATTTGTTATATTATCTCATTCTTGTGTTCTGGTATCCATCTGTAAATGTAATACTTATCTGTCTTGTGGATGAGGACGTAGTTCTTATGAAAGCAGCAAAGAATCCTGTGGCACCTTATAGACTAATAGACATTTTGGAGCATGAGCTTTCATGGGTGAATACCCACTTCGTCAGATGCAGCAGTAGTTCTTATGAGCACTATTACCCCATAAGATTTATTGTTAATTAGAATGGTTTTACCATAACTGGCCAGGGTTATATACGAGAAAAATGCTCAAAAGGTCGCAATCTGAATATTTTTTAAATGTGCCGCAGTGTACCAAAGTGATTTCAGGTCTGTACAACTACCTATCCTTGATCACTGACATACTGGCCACTACATGCCCCCTACCTGAAACTTCCCTCAAAAGTCACCATCGTTCATAGATATCCTGTGCCAGATAAAGTAGGGAGATCAGAAAACACACCAGTTGGCACAAGCCACACTCAAAGCCCAACTAACAGTGACATAAGAAGCTCTGTGAGCCTATTTCACTTCTATGACTAAAAGGCTTTTACTTTGCCTTAGGATCTGCTAAATAAAGATGTGAAGAATTATTGCAAACTGTAAACTATTCCAAACAGCTCATTACCCTGACTGCCTATAAACAACCTCAAACCCTAATACCTTTCATTGAGGACAGCTCTCAAGCTAACCTGAAAAAAAAAGCAACAGATTTCCTGCTGACTTCCCTGGTATCCATGTTATAAACTGCAGAGCCATATGATAAATAACGTTATCAAACATGTTTAGCCATGTGACTTTCCCTCTGCTTTCTAATCCAACACTTTTGTGACTACGTCTAATATTCAAAACAGTAGTTTCAAATAGCTGCCATTAAAAAGAAAAACCTAACTTGTCAAATAAATGTTCCCTTCTTCATCCTCTTCCCCAAATAACACTGAGCCAATTTGCAGGACAAGCAGTAATTAGTGCTGGATCAGTGACAGCTTCAAAGTTCAGTGTCTCATGGCTCACCAGGACTTGAAGTGGGTACTTTGTCGCATTAGAAAGTCAAGAATCCATTTTGGCAGTGGTATAATGTTTTTGTTTCTATACCTCTTAGAACATGAAATATCAAGCTTTAATACTGCAACTGATGTGTTAAGAAGATGATACTGATCATTTTAGAAGATCCTGAATTATATACATTAAACATAATGTAGTCTCTTCCTGAGATTTTTGCATTTGGACCCACAATCAACTGGCTTTACAGGTAAAGCAATATGAAAAAGTAGCATCAATAAATTTTTTACACTCAAATAAATATTTTTATGCATAATATTTGGCATATACAAAATCCATGATGGAGTGCTGCAGTATAAATGTTTTTTTTATAATTTATTCTACCTAATTTACTCATCACTTTGCTACTTCTAAAGCCAACTTCAAACACATGCCAATAAAACCTTGTAGCACACTTCCATGTATTCCATCTATATAAATTTACCTTACTGCCATGAAAAGCAGTACATCCCATTCCTACAGCTTTTCTACTCATGAAGATATTCAGGAATAGTTATTCTGCTTTAAATTCACACCCTACCCTACCAAAATAACATTCATATGTAGTCAGGCCTAGTACTTAGGTTGCAAAGTTTTGACTAATTAACGCCTTGTCTACACTGCCGCTTCACAGTGTTGTAACTTTCTCGCTCAGGGGTGTGAAAAAACACCTTGTGGTGCTGCACCTACACAGACATGTCCTTGGCAGTGCTTTAATGTTGCTAGTGAAGACCCTAAATCTTTATCTTCAGAGGGATTCCTTGAGAGCAGTTCTTTTAATCAATTAGGAGTGCTGACCACACCCAAACTCTCTTTTCTAAATGTTAAGGAACATTTTGATTCTACCAGTTCAAACCCTGTCCTTCTAATGAAGCATCACCTAAACTATTCTACTCATTTTCTGAATGATAGTAGAAAGAAGAATATCACCCCATCATGTTGCTTTTGACTTATGAAGCCCCAAATGACCTGTAACCAGCCTAGGAAATTGCCTCTCTCCACATGCCACTATACCGCAATTGAGATCTGCAATGTGATCAAGCTGGTTCTCCCTCAGATGAAAATGGAAACTTTTTTTGGACTGATAACCCCTTTTCCTTGGATTACTCTCCCCAGATCAAATTTGTTGATGGGCATGTTGCAAAGCCCATTTATTGAAAGGCCCGAGACATCGTAAGTTCTGACTGACCCGAAAATGTGGTACACATGATGATTAGTCATTCTGGTCTGCTGACAGTGATTAGGTGAAATTTTTGGCTGGGTGGGGGAAAGCAGAAGTGCTGATGCCTTAATCTGTCTAGATATTGTAAAATCCTATTATATATGAGGCTTTTAAACATATGTCAAGGGCCCTCAGAGCCTGGGATGGGAGTCCTACGGTGTGTTTCTGACAGCGAGGATTTGATTTAAATCACTAGTCAGGAAGACTCGATTTAATCAGGGATATCTACATAAAAGTGCATTCTTGTTGGTTGTTATAACCTTAATACATATTCTTAACAAGTCAGAGAAAGATGTAGGCTTCATTTTTAGAAGGTACACACTATATATTTTAAAAGTAATTTATTCTGAAAACTTTTCAGATTAGCTTTACAGCTATATCAGAAAATGAATGATTGTTTGGTTATTTCATTTACCACAGGTAACTGAAGCAGATATTTATGAAGTCATTGGGAGGTGAACTATCTCCAATTCAACAGGTTAATCAATACTATTTGGAGGATTTTCTTGTCATGCTGTATTAATAGGAGAACATCACCAGACAGACATTTAAATTGCTTTATTTAACTAAAACAACAATGTTATGTATTCTGGATGTTTTTCTTCAATGGCAAACATAGAATATTTTAAGAAAACAAGCATATCAATTTTTTAATTTAGTTAAACATTCAAGCTATTAAAATCAGGTTTGTTTTTGTTAAAAAAATGTAAACTAAAATAGTTAAATGAAATATTTAAAAAAAAAACCCAAAAATTAAATCGGCTATGTCAGACAAATCAACATGAGAAACTTAAAATATTGGCTTCTGTAGCTAACTTAGTCATTTTCAACTTCATTTTCCTGTTTGTTCATAATCTGGAAAAGAAAAACAAGCTTTCCTACTTTTTCAGGTCCCAAATGATTTCTCAGTTTGGAACGGATTAGTCCAAAGGAAGAAAATATTATTTCCACACTGGGAGAAGAAGCTACTGCTGTTAAAAGTGAGACTATCACTTCAACAGTCTCTGAATCCAAGTGCCTAAGTGACTTCCACCAGTTCACAGGTGTGACTTTCCTTAAAACATTATCAGCAAACATATATTTCTTGAATGGTTCACCTGTACCTCTGAAAGTTTATTATAGTTGGCATTATGGAGGGATGATTGATGAATGTCCATGTCATAGCCAACTCCTTTTCTTCAGCAGTTCAGGTTTGACCCTGATACCGAGTATTGAGAATATTTGCAAAAAAATGAGCTGGAGATAGTGCTTGTCCCATTTGTTTTTTTAATGCTTGTAATTTAACTCTTTCATTGCATACTTCTCTTTTTAAGATCTCACTCAGTTCCTTCCAAATTTCAACAGCATCAGCAATAAAACAGCTATTTCCCTGCATTTTGTTCAAGGCTACAGACATAGGCTTCAGGATACTCAGCATGAGTTCAACATTTCTCTTAAGCACAATGTTGAGAACTTTGGCTGTGACAGTGCCATCTATTTTTTCACGATTTTGTTCACAAACTGTCATCAGATTAGGCCAGTTCTTGATATAGTACTCAAAACAATCCACTACTGAGTTCCATTGCACATCTTGTGGGAGAGTTAGCTTGGTTCCTCCCAATTTTTTCAGTGCAGCTGCTGCAAAGTGGTTGTTATAGAAGTATTTTGCAATTTCAACATTAGCCTTTTTTCTGGAACACTGAAGTTTTTGGCTAAGAGGTACATCAAATGAGCACTGCAACCATACGTTATTAGCTTGGGACTCTCTTCACTCTCATCTAAATAATTTCTTCTCATCTTGGATACATTTGCAGCATTGTCTATGACCAAAAAATTTGAATATTTTTTCACAGTTTGTTATAGCTTTTACTGCTGCTTCTTGTAAGTATTCTGCTGTGTGTGCATTTCCTGATGTATCAATTGTTTCTGTAAGGAAGACATT
Source organism: Gopherus flavomarginatus (assembly GCF_025201925.1). Taxonomy (NCBI): domain Eukaryota; kingdom Metazoa; phylum Chordata; order Testudines; family Testudinidae; genus Gopherus; species Gopherus flavomarginatus. The sequence goes on from NC_066624.1 coordinate 86,694,462, forward strand.
CCCTTCTTCTGTTGTCACACAAGCGTATACAACAGGCTCATTGTGGACACTACTCCACCCATCAAGACTCAGGTTAAAAATTTCACCATCTAGACCTTTTGCACACTGTTCAATTTCTCTTTCATACACTTTATCCAGCAATTTGCCAGTGACATCTGCTCTGTTGGGTGGACTGTACCCTGGTCTTAATGATTGAACCATGTTAATGAAGTGTGGGTTCTCAATCATAGAGAAAGGAGAGTTTGTTGCATAAACAAACCGGGCAATTTTTTCATCAATTACCTCTTTTTGTAATCTGCTGGTTCTTATCACAATTTATCTCTGGCAGTTTCTGGATGATGAAGATTTTTTTTTCTTTTTGCTACAGGTGATATACTGAGGCTATGTGAAATACATGATGTGACTGAAACACTATCATTGGCAGATATCTCTGAAACTATAGAGAATGATGGTGATCTTGAAGGTGGATAGTCTTCAGAATCCTGTATGTTGAGGATGGATTCTCCTCTAAGTGAAATAAGCCAATGCAGTTATTAATTATTACCATTCTGCTCATTTAGTATTACTCATTGCATTCACTGACACTCAGTACTACTTTAAAGGTGAAATTGTAAAAGGAAGATCTGCCTATTTCAGCTATTTATTTTTATCACAGCTGTATCTCAAATGATAGTACCATAGAATAACAACTATATTTTTTGCTCAAATATAAGAATTCAATAATAGTTCAAATGGAAGACAGGCAGTCCTTAAGAAAGAAGTATGAAATAAAAAAGTTTACCAACCTGAAGATCCTGCATGCTCAAACATGTTCCTTTCATACCACTTCTCATGATGTAGAGAGCCAACCAGGCTCTCATTCGGCCAACCAGGCCTTGCATTTCTTTGCTGCACTGTTTGCATTTTGCACGCATGCCTGTCTTATCCACAGGTAGAGGAACTTCCTTAAAATATTCCCAAACTGGGTCTCTTTTACGACCTGCTGCCATTATACATTTTCCCTTCTAGTGGGAGAATAGTATGGTAGATCTCAAATCAAGGTAGGCTACGCTCAGAAATACCTCAAGACTTCTGAAATGTACTGCTCAAACAGTTTCACTTTTGTTTCTGCTGCCTGTCCCTTCCTTCTCACATTTATCTCCAGACTTCTCCTTGTCCAGCTCTATGCCGCCCCCAACAATCTTCTATTCATTGAACCTTTTGAAACTTTGCACTTTTAGAGAAAGGTAAGGGAATGACTGTGTACACAAATTTGCAGAGGGACAATAGGGTTAAGGTCTGTTATTTCTCCCCCTATATATTATTTATTTATTTATTTAAAAACATTTTTGCTGTTAACAAGCATATTATCTCTGGGAACACAAATTCACAGTCTGAGAACTGCAAAACTAAGCATCTCTGATGGTATCTTCTAGACTGAGTCCCATTGGGTTGATGTTGGGTAGAAAGATTAACCTAAATCAGTGGATCTCAAAGCCGGTCTGCCGCATGTTCAGGGAAAGCCCCTGCCGGGCCGGGCTGGTTTGTTTACTTACTGCGTCTGCAGGTCGACCGATCGCAGCTCCCACTGGCTGCAGTTCGCCACTCCAGGCGAATAGGGGCTGCGGGAAGCGGCACAGGCCGAGGAACATGCTGGCCGTCCTTCCCGCAGCTCCCATTGGCCTGGTGCGGCGAACCATGGCCAGTAGGAGCCACGATCAGCTGAACCTGTGGACGCAGCACTTAAACAAACCGGCCCGGCCTGGCAGGGGCTTTCCTTGAACAAGCGGCAGACCGGCTTTGAGAACCACTGACCTAAATAATCGATACAGAAGTTGATGGAACCCCATAAAACTGGGTCCCTAATCCATGAACTATTGGAATTTATTTACAAAACTTTTCTTAAACATTATATTAATATATTGTCTCATACTATAGAATTAGAATTTATAATCCCTATTCCATGATGAGATATTTTTGAGCTATAATATATCTTAATTTAAAATGTCTCTTAATTAAAAAGAAAAAGAAAAGGTTCAGAGAAGGGCAAATAAAATTATTAGAGGTTTGGAACGGGTCCCATATGCGGAGATATTAAAGAGGCTAGGACTTTTCAGCTTGGAAAAGAGGAGACTAAGAGGGGATATGATAGAGGTATATAAAATCATGAGTGATGTGGAGAAAGTAGATAAAGAAAAGTTATTTGCTTGTTCCCATAATATAAAAATTAGAGGCCACCAAATGAAATTAATGGGCAGCAGGTTTAAATAAAAACAAATAAAAGGAAGTTCTTCACACCGTGCACAGTCAACTTGTGGAACTCCTTGCCTGAGGAGGCTGTGAAGGCTAGGACTATGAGAGGGTTTAAAAGAGAATTGGATAAATTCATGGAGGTTAAGTCCATTAATGGCTATTAGCCAGGATGGGTAAGGAATGGTCTCCCTAGCCTCTGTTTATCAGAGGATGGAGATGGATGGCAGGAGAGAGATCACTTGATCATTACCTGTTAGGTTCACTCCCTCTGGGGCACCTGGCATTGGCCACTGTCGATAGACAGGATACTGGGCTGGATGGACCTTTGGTCTCACCCAGTATGGCCATTCTTATATTCTTATCTTTAGATAGGTTTTTTCCTCAAAAAGCATTTTATAAAAAAAAAATCCGATTTAAATAAAAAAATCCAATTTATTTTATTTTATTTTTTTAAATAATTGATTTTTATCCACCCTGGTTTCTGACACCAAAATATAATTAAATATATAAATAAATCTGTACCACCTTTTCTACTCCAAGGCCCCAGTACCACCGTGGCATGAGAGTGCACTTTTGGCAGCATCACACTCCTGATTCTACAAATGTAGTGAAAACACTGGTGATCAGTCACTGGACTAGGCCAGCCACTGTGAGCTGGAATTCTGTGCCAATCGGCGGCCTTCTGAAGCAATGCCATGCCTACAGAAGGAGGAAAAACCTGGCTGTGTCCAATAGTGGAGCATTTCAGTAAGTTATGCAGACCAATATTAAGCCAATTTGAGAGTGACAGACATCAGTTCAGATAACATAAGTAACTACTTAACCAGGGTGGATAAAAATAAATAATTTTAGATAAAAGATAATTAGATTGTAATTAAATATTAAGCAATAATTTAATTTAAATTATTTTACATTAAATTAATTAAATGTATTTTTTAGAGATAAACCTACGTAAAACTTACTTAAAATTGACAATCTATGTTTGGGCCTAAACTTATTATAATCTATTAAATCTTTTAAATTAAATACAACAAAACTAATATTAAAGAAGTTCATGTTTGTTACCAAGTTTTAAAGAAAGGCAAACTACAGAACTGGTAGAAATGACTGGCTAAGTGCCTAGAACCAGGGTTTGGGAAAGTGCTAAACCTGCTTCTGATGCCAATAACCTTTCTTCTGCAGGTGTAGAGAGAATATTCTCTTCATTTCAGCTTATTCCACTAGTTTAATTCAATGCCTAGTTCATTCAAAGCTAAGAAACCAATTGGGAGTTGAAAAAACAGGAGAGCTTGTTTTCCTTTTCCAATCTAAGAATAAAAATTAACATAAGAGGGTGAAATCTACTAGTTCTAAAATCTTGAGGGATATGGTGAGCAAAGCCCACAGGTAAGTGGGGAACAAGACCTGGGAGATGGGTTGGAAACAGGAGGGAGCACGGGCCATAATGGCAGAGAGGAAGGAGGGTCAGGGCAAAGCTGGGAGGCAAAATCAAACCAGTATCTTAGATGCCTTTATACAAATGCAAGAAGTATGGGTAATAAGCAGGAAGAACTGGAAGTGCTAATAAATAAATACAACTATGACATTATTGGCATTACTGAAACTTGGTGGGATAATACACACGACTGGAATGTTGGTGTGGATGGGTATAGTTTGCTCAGGAAGGATAGACAGGGGAAAAAGGGAGGAGGTGTTGCCTTATATATTAAAAATGTACACACTTGGACTGAGGTGGAGATGGACATAGGAGACGGAAGGGTGGAGAGTCTCTGGGTTAGGCTAAAAGGGGTAAAAAACACAGGTGATGTCGTGCTGGGAGTCTACTACAGGCCACCTAATCAGGCGGAAGAGGTGGATGAGGCTTTTTTCAAACAACTAACAAAATCATCCAAAGCCCAAGATTTGGTGGTGATGGGGGACTTCAACTATCCAGATATATGTTGGGACAATAACACCGCGGGGCACAGACTATCCAATAAGTTCCTGGACTGCATTGCAGACAACTTTTTATTTCAGAAAGTTGAAAAAGCTACTGGGGGGAAGCTGTTCTAGACTTGATTTTAACAAATAGGGAGGAACTTGTTGAGAATTTGAAAGTAGAAGGAAGCTTGGGTGAAAGTGATCATGAAATCATAGAATTTGCAATTCTAAGGAAGGGTAGAAGGGAGTACAGCAGAATAGAGACAATGGATTTCAGGAAGGCAGATTTTGGTAAGCTCAGAGAGCTGATAGGCAAGGTCCCATGGGAATTAAGACTGAGGGGAAAAACAACTGAGGAAAGTTGGCAGTTTTTCAAAGGGACGCTATTAAGGGCCCAAAAGCAAGTTATTCCGATGGTTAGGAAAGATAGAAAATGTGGCAAAAGACCACCTTGGCTTACCCTTGAGATCTTGCGTGACCTACAAAATAAAAAGGCGTCATATAAAAAATGGAAACTAGGTCAGATCACGAAGGATGAATATAGGCAAATAACACAGGAATGCAGACGCAAGATTAGAAAAGCAAAGGCACAAAATGAACTCAAACTAGCTATGGGAATAAAGGGAAACAAGAAGACTTTTTATCAATACATTAGAAGCAAGAGGAAGACTAAGGACAGGGTAGGCCCACTGCTCAATGAGGAGGGGGTAACAGTAACGGGAGACTTGGAAATGGCAGAGATGCTTAATGACTTCTTTGTTTCGGTCTTCACTGAGAAGTCTGAAGGAATGTCTAGTATAGTGAATGCTTACGGGAAGAGGGTAGATTTAGAAGAGAAAATAAGGAAAGAGCAAGTAAAAAATCACTTAGAAAAGTTAGATGCCTGCAAGTCACCAGGGCCTGATGAAATGCATCCTAGAATACTCAAGGAGTTAATAGAAGAGGTATCTGAGCCTCTAGCTATTATCTTTGGGAAATCATGGGAGACGGGGGAGATTCCAGAAGACTGGAAGGGGGCAAATATAGTGCCCATCTATAAAAAGGGAAATAAAAACAACCCAGGAAACTACAGACCAGTTAGTTTAACTTCTGTGCCAGGGAAGATAATGGAGCAGGTAATCAAAGAAATCATCTGCAAACACTTGGAAGGTGGTAAGGTGATAGGGAATAGCCAGCATGGATTTGTAAAGAACAAATCGTGTCAAACTAATCTGATAACATTCTTTGATAGGATAACGAGCCTTGTGGATAAGGGAGAAGCGGTGGATGTGATATATCTAGACTTCAGTAAGGCATTTGATACAGTCTCGCATGATATTCTTATAGATAAGCTAGGAAAGTACAATTTAGATGGGGCTACTATAAGGTGGGTGCATAACTGGCTGGATAACCGTACTCAGAGAGTAGTTGTTAATGGCTCCCAATCCTGCTGGAAAGGTATAACAAGTGGGGTTCCGCAGGGTTCTGTTTTGGGATCGGTTCTGTTCAATATCTTCATCAACGATTTAGATGTTGGCATAGAAAGTACGCTTATTAAGTTTGCGGACGATACCAAACTGGGAGGGATTGCAACTGCTTTGGAGGACAGGGTCAAAATTCAAAATGATCTGGACAAGTTGGAGAAATGGTCTGAGGTAAACAGGATGAAGTTCAATAAAGATAAATGCAAAGTGCTCCACTTAGGAAGGAACAATCAGTTTCACACATACAGAATGGGAAGAGACTGTCTAGGAAGGAGTATGGCAGAAAGAGATCTAGGGGTCATAGTGGACCACAAGCTTAATATGAGTCAACAGTGTGATACTGTTGCAAAAAAAGCAAACGTGATTCTGGGATGCATTAACAGGTGTGTTGTAAACAAGACACGAGAAGTCATTCTTCCACTTTACTCTGCGCTGGTTAGGCCTCAACTGGAGTATTGTGTCCAGTTCTGGGTACCGCATTTCAAGAAAGATGTGGAGAAATTGGAGAGGGTCCAGAGAAGAGCAACAAGAATGATTAAAGGTCTTGAGAACATGACCTATGAAGGAAGGCTGAAGGAATTGGGTTTGTTTAGTTTGGAAAAGAGAAGACTGAGAGGGGACATGATAGCAGTTTTCAGGTATCTAAAAGGGTGTCATCGGGAGGAGGGAGAAAACTTGTTCACCTTAGCCTCCAATGATAGAACAAGAAGCAATGGGCTTAAACTGCAGCAAGGGAGATTTAGGTTGAACATTAGGAAAAAGTTCCTAACTGTCAGGGTAGTTAAACACTGGAATAGATTGCCTAGGGAAGTTGTGGAATCTCCATCTCTGGAGATATTTAAGAGTAGGTTAGATAAATGTCTATCAGGGATGGTCTAGACAGTATTTGGTCCTGCCATGAGGGCAGGGGACTGGACTCGATGACCTCTCGAGGTCCCTTCCAGTCCTAGAGTCTATGAGTCTATGAGTCTATGGTGAATAGAAAGAATCAATTCAATTTATTAACTACAGATACTAATTCCTTTAATAAATCAGTTAACTTTAAATGCAAAACATGTTTTGATAAACTTTTTTTTATTTATCCATCACGTTTAAGGCAGTTTTATTTAATAAAAAAAATAGCATGCTGTTTTGTACATTTTGCATTGAATTCTAATTGCATCGAAGTAGAGTTCACAAGTTAAAAAAAAAGTCATCATCTAGAAATATGTTATTCATAGTTTTCTAACATAATAAAAAATGTAAAAATATAAGAATTAGGAAACATAACTTACGCTACAGCAGAACCTCAGAGTTACTAACACCAGATTTATGAACTGACCAGTGAACCACACACCTCATTTGGAACTGGAAGTACGCAATCATGCAGAGACAAAAAAAAAAAAAGGCAAATACGGTACAGTACCATGTTAAATGTAAACTACTAAAAAAATAAAGGGAAAGCAGCATTTTTCTTCTGCATAGTAAGGTTTCAAAGCTACATTAAGTCAATGTTCAGCTGCCCACTTTTGAAAGAACAACCATAATGTTTTGTTCAGAGTTGCGAACAACCTCCATTCCCAAAGTATTCGTAACTCTGAGGTTCTACTGTATATAATTTCTCAAATAACTGTTTTTGATTTACTGTATCCTCCTGGTTATCAAAAAGAAGTACGAGACAGCGCAGAATTGCAAATCCAGATATTGTAATTGTTACTAAATTCCAAAATCAAACCTTTTTTAGAAAAAGAATTAAAAACTCCAAATGCAAAACATGATTAAAATTGATTATTTAAATCAAGGTTTCTTGCTTGCTTTTTTAAATCATGATTAAAATTGATTATGTAAATCACTTTCATTTAAATCAGTCTACCCTATACTTAAACCTTTGTAAAAAGTTCAAACTGAATTTTTAACAATTTCAGAAAAGTTCAGCTAAATATTTTGTTTTCTGTGGTTTCTTTTGTACTTCTTGATTTAATCTTGAAGCAAGAGCACCAAAATAGCACAAATGCTCCAGCTGTTGGAATTATGACACCTATGCATAGATTTCACAATGCATGACAGAAAGGCACCATGACCAGGACGCACTGCAGGGTCAAAGTGAAGGAATTGCAGAATGCCTACCACAAGGCACGGGAGGCAAACCACCACTCCAGTGCTGTACCCTAGAGCTGCCGGTTTTACGAAGAGCTGGACTCGATACTTGGTGGCAACCCCACCTCCACTGCGAAGACCACTGTGAATACTTTGGTGGCTCGCGTGCTAGTCGAAAGTGGACTGAGCCAGGAGGAGGAAATCTTGGACGATGATGTGGAGTGGGAGGGCAACCCAGAGGCAGAGGATGACTCAGAGGTCAGAGATCCATGCAGCCAGGAGCTCTTTTCTACCTTGGAGGTTTGCCAGTCACAACTGTCAGATCTTGGCGAAGCACAAACAGGAGAGGAGGCACTGGTAAGTAGCTTTGATTCCGGGAACTGCTGAAGTGAGTTGCTGGGGGCAGGAGGGTTGCAGATTTGTCTCGCACCACATGCCTAGTCTGAGCGGCAGAACAGGCTGTTGATTGACTCCCTCTCCAGGAAACTCTTGTGGAAACACTGGGCAATCCACTGCTGCAGGTTCTTCAGTAGAGCTGCTTTGTTTCTTGCCCCATTAATGGTAACTTTCCTACGCCACTGTGCTGTCATGCTGGAGGGATGACCATTGCTGCACACCGGTGAGCCGCATAGGGGCCAGGACGGAAGACGCAGGCTTGGAGAAGACCCTCCCTTGATTCCCTGCTCACCCTCAGCAGCAAGATAGCTTCCATAATGATCACATCCTGTGGAAAGTGTGGGGACAGGAATGATTATCAGGCCCACCCTACAGTGCTGGCTCTCTCCAAAAGCCATGTGCCCAATGTACAGCAGAATCCAGTAAGAGTGATTTACCCTGCCCCTGTGGCTACTCACCATTTTGGGGGTCTTGCAGCTCATGTGTGCTTGCCTGCGGTCAGCCAGTTAGTGTCAGGTGTGCGAGTACTGGCTGTGTTTTAAATCACTGAATCAGTGTTCACTGTGCTGCAAACAATCCTGCTTCTGCAAAATGTTGCATTTAAACTTCGCAGAGATGACCCTGGGAGCCCAGCCTCCCTCTTTGTTGTCAGCACCTGAATGGCTGCGCAGACTTAGAAAGCGGCCAAGAACTAAAGAGGACTTCTTGCGTGATGTTATGATGCACTCCGCCACCGAGAAACAGAAATTGAAGGAGTGGCAGGACAGCAAGAAGAGGGAGGGAAAGGAGAATGAGGTACGCCAGAATGAATCCACAGAGTGGCTCTTAAAGGTTATGGAGTGACAAGCAGATACGCCCCAAGCGATACTAGCTCTTCAAACCGAGCAGCTCCAAGCCCATCCTTTCCTGCAGCCGCTGTCGCAAAACTCTTTCCCATGCACCCCAACACACTCTTATCAACCTCCTGGCTCCAGTCTATATCCATGGCATTTCACTCCTCCACTCTCACAGTCCAGCACTGCAGACTCCCACTACATTCAACACCCATCCCTCTGCAGTTTGGCCTTGCTGAAATACCACACCTGCTGCATTGTACTCCAAAGGAGAAGGCTGGATATGATCCCTGGACATACACAAATCTTTAGACATCCTGGGACCCCTCCTCCTCCTGGGACCTTCCCTTCCCCCACCCCCTCACAGCTGATGTGTTGGGTTTTTTTGACTCTCTCCTTTGGCTGTTGTCTTTTAATAAAAGAACTGTGTTTGAAAGCAATCTTTATTCTATTAATTGAAAGCAAAAAGAGCACTGCAAAGCAACATACAATTATGTTAAATCCACATATTGCATCATCTGCACCAATCACCTCCTAGCATTACAAGTACTGCACTCCCAAGCATATCTACAAATATTAGTGGCTTTCAGTTTCAAATTGCTGCCTCAAGGCATCCCTGATCCTTATGGCCCCACGCTGTGCCCCGCTGATAGCCCTGGTCTCTGACTGTTCGAACTCAGCCTCCAGGCGCTGAGCTTCTGTGGTTCAGCCCTGAGTGAAGCTTTCACCCTTCCCTTCACAAATATTAAGGAGTGTATATCATGTCGCTATAAGCATAGGAATATTGTCATCAGCCCGGTCCAGCTTCCTGTAGAGACAGCACCAGCAGGCTTTTAAACAGCCAAAAACACACTCAACAGTCATTCTGCACTTGCTCAGCCTATTGTTGAAGCATTCCTTGCTGCTGTCAAGTTGCCCCATGTATGGCTTCAGAAGTCACGGCATTACGGGGTAGGCAGGGTCTCCCAGGATCACAAGGGGCATTTCAACTTCCCCTACGATAATCTTCTAGTCTGGAAAGAAAGTCCCTGCTTGCAGCTTCCTGAATGGTCCAGTGTTCCAAAAGATGCGTGTGTCATACATCTTTCCAGACCAGCCTGTGTTAATGTCTGTGAAACGCCCACGGTGATCCACAAGTGCCTGGAGAATCATTGAGAAATATTCCTTGCAATTAATGTACTCAGTGGCTAGGTGATCTGGTGCCAGAACTGGAATATGCATGCATCTATCACCCCTCCGCAGTTAGGGAAGCCCATTTCTGCAGAGCCATCTACAGTGTCGTGCACGTTGCCCCGAGTCATGGTCTTTCAGAGCAGGATATGATTAATGGCCCTGCACAATTCTGTCAACATAAGACCAACGGTAGACTTTCCCACTCCGAACTGCTTAGCAACCCATCGGTAGCAGCATGGAGTAGTCAGCTTCCACAATGCAATCACCATGTGCGTCTCCACATGCAGGTCAGTTCTCATTCTCATGTCCTTGCACCACAGGGCTGAGGCAAGCTCATCACACAGTCCCATGAATGTAGCTTTCCTCATCAGAAAGCTCTGCAGCCAGGGCTTGTTTCCCAAGCCCAAAAGCAGCATTCCACTGTGGTCAGCACTTCCATGAATGCCACAAGCAATCTCGTGTCATAGCTACTATGCGTGGTGAGATCAATGTCAGACTCCTCTTGTCTTTGTAGTTTAAGGAATAACGCCACTGCCACTCGCGAATGGTTGGTCAAAGTGAGCAGCATACTGGTCAACAGTTCGGGATCCATTCCTGCAGCCCAAAGAGGCTGGGGGCACAGTACACAAACTGTGGCGCCAAATGCGGACGGAAGCACAGAGATTTCTGGGATTCGAAACAATGCATCATGGGTCATTGGAATAAGACCCAGGATGCCCTGCAACCCTCTATGCCTTCCCACAAGTCTTAGCAGCAGAAGAGAAAGAGGTGCTCTATGGGATAGCTGTCCAGAGTGCACCGCTCCAAATACCGCTGCAAGTGCCACAAGTGTGAACACGCTATTGTGCAGGCAGCTGACAGTGTGAACACACAACAGTGGTTTCTCTTCAGCACTCTCTGAGCGGCGCTGTAACTGCCGGCGTTGTAACTCTGCCAGTGTAGACATGCCCTCATTCTGAGCACCACTTAGTGTCTCAGATTTCTAGCATTCAGCTGCAGCCGAGCTGCTAGTCAGTATGAAACACTGCATGTTGTGACTTGTAGTTTCTTCAGGCTGCATTTCTGTATTAAGGATCCAGCCCCAGAAATTTACTTAATTAATTAATCTCATGAAAGACCCCTCAACTGTCAAAACTTATACACAATTTTGAAACCATAAAAACAGAGTTCAGAGTTGAGCCCTTACATCCATATTTAGGCACCCAAACATAAGTGACCTGATTTGTAAAAGTGCTGAGAACATGGAGCTTCCATGGACTTCTACAGAATTTGTGGGTACTCTGAAGTCAACACTTCAGAAAGTAATTCTGCTTATCTTCAGATGCCTAAATATGGTGCCTGTGAAGGGGGTATATCTCTGTATCAATCATGAAGGAGTAGATGGGGAGGGCAGATCTGCTTATTGAACTGGGGGTTGCTTTGGGGGCACACATCCCAATATTCAACACAAGGACCCGCCAGGAATAGTGGATGTCTCCCTAGATTGTACACAGAGCCCTGTGGGAAGCAGACCATATCCCTCAACTTTACATAGGGTAATGGGGGGACAGAGTCCCACACTGAACAGGAGGTCTTGCAGAACAATGGTATCCCCATACTGAAGACGGGGCCCTGCGGAGAAAGGGAGGATACCCCCACACTAAATGCGGGCTCCCAGCACCATAATGAAATGGGGGGAAGGGCTATGGGCAGGAGGAGAAGCCGGTGTTTCCGCCAGTGCCCCGTGGCGGTAAGCTGCGTATCTCCGTACTCAACCCAGCGTGCCGGGGGTGGGGGCGCGTATCCCTGTACCGCTCCAGAGGCCCCGTATGGGGAGAGGGAAGGTGGTGGCGTAACTCCATACCGCTCCCTGCCGAGGCCCGGGGGGGGGGGGGGGGTGGCGGGGAGAAAGGGAGAAAAGGGGGTGTGTCGCCGAACTGCACCCGGGACCTCGTGGGGGAAGGGGGCGTATCCCCATACTTCTGCCCAGGTCCCGGAGGGGGCGGGGGAGTATCTCCGTACTGAACACTGGACCCCGCGGGGAGAGAGGGCGTAGCGTCGTACTGAACGCTGGGACCCGGGGGAGGGGGACGTAGCCCCGTACTGAACACTGGGCCCCGTGGGGGGGAAGGTGGGGGCCTAGCCCCCTACTGAACACTGGGCCCCGTGGGGGGGGAGGGGGCAGACCCGTACTGAACACTGGGCCCCGTGGGGGGGAAGGGGGGGGCCTAGCCCTCTACTGAACACTGGGCCCCGTGGGGGGGAGAAGGGGGCAGACCCGTAATGAACACTTGGCCCTGTGGAGGGAGGGGGACGTAGCCTCGTACTGAACACTGGGCCCCGTGGGGGGGGAAGGGGGCAGACCCGTACTGAACACTGGGACCCGGGGGAGGGGGACGTAGCCCCGTACTGAACACTGGGATTCGTGGGGGGGAAGCGGGCGTAGCCCCGTACTGAACACTGGGCCCCGGGGGGGGGGGACGGGGGCGTAGCCCCGTACTGAACACTGGGACCCGGTGGAGGGGGACGTAGCCGCGTACTGAACACTGGGACTCGTGGGGGGGAAGGGGGCGTAGCCGCGTACTGAACACTGGGACTCGTGGGGGGGAAGGGGGCGTAGCCGCGTACTGAACACTGGGACTCGTGGGGGGGAAGGGGGCGTAGCTCCGTACTGAACGCTGGGCCCCGTGGGGGGGAGGGGCGCAGCCCCGTACTGAAGACTGGGCCCCGTGAGGGGGGTGGAAGGGGTGCAGACCCGTACTGAACACTTGGCCCTGTGGAGGGAGGGGGCGTAGCCCCGTACTGAACACTGGGCCCCGTGGGGGAGGGAAGGGGGCAGACCTGTACTGAACACTGGGCCTCGGGGGGGGGGGAGCACAGATCCCCTGTACTGAACCCGGGCCCGTTGGGGACGAGGAAGGGACGTCACCCCCCAGAACACACAGCCCTGAACATACAAGCGGGCGCTCACCGCTTTCGCCTCAGGGCGATACCACACCCGGGCGGGCGGGGAACGCCAGCCGATGGAACATTCCAAACGGTTAACACGACGCTCTGAGGTGGAGCTTTCACCCCTACGTGGTGTGGTAGCCCAACCCAGTCTCCACCCGCGCTCTGCCTGGGAACGAATGTCCGTCAGAGCGTGAGCAGGGGGCGGGTCTAACGTGTCTATGTCAGCACGGTGTTGGACTGGGAGACGGGAGTGAGTGTCGTCGCTCTTCCCACAATGCATTGCGTACAATTTGAGCCCCATCTTGAGAGAGGGGAGTGAGCAGTTTGAATTTGAGCTTCCTCAGTGCCTGAGTGCGGAGCGCACCGAGTGGGGGCTGGGCCCAACGCTGCTCGATACCCCGCCCCGCCTGCGGGCCGGGGGTTGCTCCCTTGCCGCTCCCGTTGCTTTGCAGAGCCTCGGAGAGGGTGTCTCGGCTGTCGCCTCTGGGACTATCGGGGGTCGCTGCGAGCGGGCTTATTCCCACTAAGATGCGCCTGGTGCTGATCTCCAGGTAGAAACTACAAGAGACGGGGCGGGCGGGAGAGCCAGGGGGCCTGGCCTCACCCGGCCGCCACTGCCGTTGTTCCTCTTCGCTCGGGGACTGACTGGCTCTCACACGAGCGGCCTGCTCGCCCGCCCAGGAGCCCCGGGGCTGCCGGACGCCGCCCCCCCCGGCCGCGCTGCGAGGAGCAGGAAGCCTGCTGAAGAGCTTCACCTGGTACTACCGCTGCGGCCGCGCTGCGAGGAGCAGGAGGCCTCTTGGCTTCAAGAGGGAAAGAGAAGGCCCAGAGCCCGGTAACCACAGTCCTCTGTCCGGCGAGAGGGAAGAGGCTTGCTGAGGGGCCCGGAGCTCTGCTGAAGGGGGAGAAAGAGGAGGAGCCCAGCCGACCACCAGCCCGGTGTGGTGCCCGATGAGCTTGGGGCTCCGTGGCTGATCCAGACGCTTGAGGAGGAAGCCAGAGGATGTACAATAACGTCCGGGTCTCGGCTAATTGATCGTGACAACCTTCGCCTCTCCCTCGGACGGGCTCGGACTCTGCCTTCGCCCCGGGGTGCAGAGAGCTTCACCCTTGCTGGCAGAGCTCCCTCCCCAAGGAGGCACCATGTCCAAGATGCCGGCCAAGAAGAAGAGCTGTTTCCAGATCACCAGCGTGACCACGGCCCAGGTGGCCAGCAGCATCACCGAGGACACTGAGAGCCTGGACGACCCAGACGAGTCCCGCACCGAGGATGTCTCCTCCGAGATCTTCGATGTGTCACGGGCCACGGACTACGGGCCAGAGGATGTCTGCGAAAGGAGTTCCTCCGAGGAGACTCTCAACAACGTGGGTGACGCCGAAACTCCCGGTGCTGTCTCCCCTAACCTTCTCCTGGATGGGCAGCTGGCGGCTGCGGCAGCGGGGGCTGCTGCTGCGCCTCCGCCGGCTGCAGCTAACGGGGGGGCCATGCCCAAAAGCGCCGCTGTGCCCCAAGTAACTGCTGCCCAAATCCCCTCCGCGGCGGCAGGAGGCAGCAGTGCGCAGGCTTCCGCTCCCGGGACCATGTCTCAGACGACTGCGGCCGCATGCAGTTCACGCTTCAGGGTGATCAAGCTGGACCACGGTACGGGGGAGCCCTATAGGCGGGGACGATGGACGTGTATGGAATTTTACGACCGGGACTCGGACAGTAGTGGCGTCCTGGCCAGGACTGGAGATTGCATTAGACATAGCAGCACCTTTGAGCAGGCTGCTCAGGAAAGAGACAGTGGCTTGGGTGCCACGGGGGGCTCCATGGTAATGTCGGTGGTGCCAGCATCGGCACAGGGCCCAGAGTCCCTAGCTGACAGCTCCCTTACTGCTGTGTCACAGCTGCTCCAGACGGAGAAGATGAACCAGCCCTCTTTACAGCAACCTAATTTTGTCATTGGGCAGCAACAGCAGCTGCAGCAGCCCATAGGCGGGGCCATTCCTCAAAGTACTGCTCAGCCAATGTATTCTGGGGCTACAGTAACGAGTCAGCAGACTATGGTGCTGTCGCAGCAAACCCAGTCACAGGTAAATGCACAAAGTGTACAGGGGGCACCTAATGGGAAGGGTATGCCACCTCCGAATGTAACAGTAGCCCAACCGAGCATGCCCATGTCACAGCAGCAGGTACAGCAAGGAAATGTACCAGTGACTCAACCTCAGCAATTTGCTTATCCTCAGCCCCAAATTCCACCAGTGCATCTACTGCCAACACAAGCTTCTGGCCAGACAGAGTACATGCAACACATGACAGTTATGCAGAGTCAAGGAACTATTCAACAACCTACTACAAGCTCTGTTCCAAGTACTGGAGCTTCTGGTCTTTCTGTGGGCCAGGTGGCTGGCCAGAATCCTTCACCTGTTGGAGCACCGATGATGGGAGTTTCACCACAGCCTAGTGAAGCAGTGGGACAGGGATCAGGATTGATGCAGAGTGGCCAGACTCCACCTAGTCAGTCTGTCATACCGCAACCAGGAGGTGTGGTGCAGCAAAGCATTGGACATACAGGGGTTGTGCAACAGAAATCCATTAGTCAGCATCAAATGGGTGGAAGTAGTCAAGTGTCTGGAATGCCTAGTGCTCCTCATGCTATAGTCTCTGGAGTTCAGAATGTGCCTGCAGTTGTGCCTGGTACAAGTGTGCCTAGTGTGTCTACCACTTCTGTTACTATGCCAAATGTCCCTGTTACTTTAGTTCAGTCACAGATGAGCAGCCATACATCTGTTAGTAGGAGTACCAGTGTTGTCCAACAACATGTTGGACTTTCTCTAATGCAAGGCACAACTAATGTAGTTACAAGTCTGCCACAATCTAACCTTGGACAGTTTCAGAGTCAAACTCAAACTTTAGTAGGCCAGATTGATGATACTAGAAGAAAATCAGAACCCCTACCTCAGCCACCACTTTCTCTCATTGCTGAAAGTAAGCCTCTTGTGAAGCCTCCCATTCCAGACACTCTAACAAATCCTCTTCACTTACCTGCAACTACTCCTATGAACAGTCTTGCCAGCTCTGTATTTGGCATATCTATTCCTGTTGATGGTGATGAAGACAGGTATGAACCATTTTATTATAACTGTTTAAAAATTCATGTATCTACTTGCTCTCTTACATGTAGTTAGCAGGTAACAAATACATACCATATGAGAAAATAGTCTTCCCTTCCACCCCTCTCTTTCTGAATGAATTTCAAAGCTGTCAACTGCTAATAGGTTGCTATATTGTAGTAGTTTAAAAAAAAAAAAAAAAACAGTGCTCCAGAAACCAACCAATTCGTGTTGTCTTGGTTAATTTGAAGAGCACTAGCATTAACCAAATTCCTTGATTGCAAGATCATAAAAATCAAGTTCAATAGCAGTATAAGTTAGGAAAATACTTGTATGTATTAGCATAATTTAAGCTTTTTGAATTTATTTTATATAGTGGTCCAGTGAGTTGAACAAAAGTGACCCTCCCTCTACTTTTAGCATAGCCATTCTTAGGGAATCTCTGATCCTCTCAATACACATATAATTTAATTATTAATGGGAGAATCATTTTGTTAGGCAATATTGACTGGAATGGTCAGATTTTATCAACTTTAGTAAAGGGTACAGTGAGCACATACTGTCAATTGATTTGTATGAGTTGCAAAGTGTTTTGGTTTTTTCCCCTTATTTTTCCTCTGATGTAGATGGACTTTTAAGATTCCTTAAAGTACACATTTTTTAAAAAAAACAAACATATATATCCTGTAGGTTTTGCTGGATGGGTAAAGTTCTGTGGCTTAAGTTAATCAAATATGCCTGAATTTTGAAGGAGGCTTTCAAGGAAAGGAGTGTGTTAAGGGTTGAAAATGATCTTGGTGAGGCAACCTTGTGTTGTAAAGGGAGCTAAATACATTGTTACAGTTCAGATTCTTATTAACAAGAAGACAGAAATGTGTGGTGAAATGTGCCTATCATTCTTTAGGGAAAAATATTCTCATTCAAAGACATGTCAGGTAACAGTTCACACATCTAGAAAGAAGTATCAAGCTTTGAAATGTGTAAATTTGGCTTGTGCATAGTACTAGTAAAAACTTTGCTCTCATGTGGGCGATGGTAGAGCATAATTTCAGTAGCTCTCTTACAAGGTATAACTTTAAAACCCAGAAGAGCTTAATGCAAAACACTGATTTCCAGTTGTTTTTTTTTTTAAAGGGGAGGAGATTCAGTGAAATATTCTGGTATAAAATCGTTATTGAATCCTCCTCATGTGCACAATCTGATATACTGTGTAAATCACGGTATAATAGGATTGGGGGTTTGGTGACAAGTAAACAAATTCTTATAGTCCATTATCAAAACTATAAACTGCTGATTGTTTGTTTATAAGCACTAAAATATATTAGGTCTTTGGGAGTCTGTTACCTTAAAATATTAACTTTATTATAGGTCACTGCAGTGACTATCATAAAGCTCAAAATAGCTTCCAGACATCCAAAAGACATCACATTTGTTGTGGATATTCCCACTCTTGCTATAGTGAAACCTTAGAGGATGCCTTTTCTGCTTCATCAGCTTCCTTGCCCTCATGTCCTAACTTCTTTGGGAATGTCGGTAGGAATGCTTGACTGTCTTCATTGCAATAGTACCATCTTGTTATCAGTACCTTTTTCAAAAGGTTTTGTTTTTAAGGGAGAAATGCATTATGTTCAGAAACTTTCTTAAATATTCCCATCTAGAAGTAAATCTGCAAATAAGAACTAGGAGGTGACAGTTATATTCTAAACATCCTCTTTTCCTGTGTTGTTAGTTTCTATGCTGAGTACCCCAATTTGTATGTTTCTCTTAAGGTACCTATACTTCTCAGTCATGTGTTTCTGCTTGGTGTTGCCAGAAAGTATAGTCAATGTCTATGACATTGCACTAACCAAGGAAAACTATAGAACATGAGGCTAGCTTTTAGTGAGGGTAAAGTACTCTATGTACTTCATTGCGTGGGTGTTTAAAGCTCTAAGCCTTTTTGAACCTTATAAACAAAGACCCCATTCCTTCAAGCTGTTATACACAGGTGGAAATTTTGGTGGGGCTCTGTGCAGGAGTCAGTCCATATGGGACAGTTTGTGTGATTGAGGCCTAAGAAATTAAATAACTTGCAGAATCTTGTACAGTTCACTGCAGAAAGTACCTAAAGATACACAGTCAACTTAGATCACATTTGTCTTTGTGTGCAAATAACTTAACTGAATATGATTTGTTTGCTCTTTGTTTCACAGCGCTCTTTATACAGATAATGTTACTGTTTCTCCTGTGCATATGCTTTCCCCATTTGTGTGGGTCTTTCATGCAGCAACACAGAAAATATTTATTTTTAAATTAGGAAAATATTAATGGGAGGATGGGAAGGAAGAAGTTGCTGAGGGAGTGGGGAGTGGAAGTCACATAATACCTGGAATTACTTCCATTTTTGTAATTGAGAAGATTTGAAGTTGACAGGGTGCCTTTAACTGAATACAGTTCACTCTTGTCCTAAGTAGGCCAGTTCCATGCTTCAGTGGGCTTCCATGAATGTACATTCACAAGCATTGTGTATGTTGGGGGAATATTAACAGGAGAAGACTGAATTCAGGGGACCTAAAAGAGGTAAACTATATCTTGAATGCCTTTATCCTTGCCATTGAAGCATTCCTTGTGACTTTTAACCCCTATTTGCAGGTCACCTAGAACAGTCAGCAATCTAGACACAGATGGACCCCCCTTTTTTTTCCTAGCAGCTTTTTTGTAACAACTCAAACTTTTTTAAATGTAAAGTTTAAATCTTGGAGGGCCAAAATCTGCCTTCAGTTAGCGATGTGTATATATAGTACAATGGACTACAGTGGAGACTGCATAGCAGAGAGAATTAGGCTTGAGGTGATACATCAGCTATAAATTTAGGATAGCCTGCTTCCCTCACACTACAGAAAAAGTCCAGGGGAAAATATGAATGGCCCTTGTGTATAAACCAATGCTTAGCTATTTGTTCAGTACCTTATTGTTGCATTCATTATCACTTGGTAGGAAAACCATGTTCACTTTCAGGACTAGTACTATTTTTCTTCTTCCTTTCTGTTTCTTTCCAGTTTTACTGTTTTCCTCCATGTTCTTGGTTCAGTTTTTTCCTTTTCAACAACTTAAATTCCAACCTCTTGTGGGCTCACTTGCACCCATTTTACTGCTAAAACAATAAGTAGTGGAATAGTTTGACCTTGAAATGTCATCACTGGGCTTAGAGTTGACTGTGTGATTGAAATTAAGAGATTTTAGAGTTTACACCATGAATCATTGTTTTAGGTTGCCTGCAGACTCAGGAAGCTAACACTGTTAGTTTACATTTGGCACGTATTTGAAGGATATTTCTTTGCAACCGTAAGGGCTAGAAAGGTCTAAAAATGAACATTTAATTTTCATATCTGATTATTGTTTATGTAAATACATCAAATGGTTGGATGTTTGATACGTCTGATTAAATTACTGCACTTATAGTTTGACAAAAGAATGAACTCATTGGTAACTTTTTTAAAAAGAATCTAAAATGTTGGTCTTTCAACAGTTCATACGTACCTCTGCATATACACGGTTTCTATTTATTTTGTAAGCTGTTACATATTTAAATATAGTAACTGTTTTTAAAGTTAAAATGGGAAGGCTAGGATTCATACAGACTTCAATTTGCCTAAGATGTATGCAGAGTTAGGTAGCATCTGTGCAGTCAGTATGAAACTCTTGTCTTAAGGTGTATTGTGTGTATAATTCATCAGTAACCAGATCTAAAACGTTTTCTTGTAAGGTAGCAAGTAGACTGTGGTTTGGATCTGATTTTTGGTAACCCTTACTTAAGTTATTCTCTTCTTTACAAGATTTTGAATAAAACTATTGAATCTAGTCCTATTGTTGACCCAGTGAATAATGAGGAAATGATTAGAAAATGATTAGTCAGTAAATCTCAAATGACAGGAGCAAGGGATAGAGAAATGTTGGTATGCAACAAAGATTTAAAAAAAAACTTACTGTACTGATTATAGCAGATGCTTTTACAAAGAGGGGGAAATGCTTTAGACTGCAGATACTACTTATAACTTGCATAACAAACAGTTTTGGTTCCCTTCTCCAAATTAAGTCATGGACTGAATAAAATACAACAATATTTGAGGATCAAGGATATAGTACATTTAGTCAGTAGCATAGATCTGTGTTGAAATTACCACATTTTGGGGAAATGAAGAGAAATGGTAAGTGTCAAGCTAAGAAAATTCTATCCAGTCTTTCCTGATTAATTTTTAAAAATAATACAAATTAAAGTTCTTGGTGAAATGGAGTTGCAGATCTTAATAAAATCTAATTAAATTGGAGTATTTCACTACACTTCTGAAATATACGGTCTTGTTTTTGTAGAGGTGTGCAAAGGTGGATATTCAAATATTGAAACTAATCTGTTGGATCCAAACGTACCTGCTAGCTTAGGACTGTGTTTTGCCACTTGAAAAAATATGTTGCCACTCTTAAAAGAATACATTACTGAGAGAGCTTGTTCAAACCACCTACATGTTTGGCAGACTTCTGGGGCAAAATATTACCAGGCATGTTGGAAAAGAAGCAGAGTACAGATCATTTTCCAGAGATAGCTGACCAATGTGAACTGTACAGGCTATATTCCAGGAACTCTAATGAATGGCTGCAATTGTGAACTGTCAGCTACAGCAGCTAGACTGTTGAAAACCTGATTGTAAGGACCTCTTCATGGAGTATATCTCTCTATTTAGTTAAATGGCTTGTTTGTATAGCATGCTAATTGTTGCCAATAAAGTATTATAATTAGTAAAACTGAGCTCTTGAAGCCTCATTCATAATTAAAGAACAAAAGCTTGCATAGGCATTAACATAACTTTGATAAGGGTCTCTTTATGTATTACTGAGGGTGCATATTTTTCTTTTGGAATAGAGCATATAAAAGATTATGCAAATAGATACGAATGACAGTGCTTGAATTGTGCTGTTGTTGAATACTGTCCCTCTTTTCACTTTGTTCTTAAGTCTACTAGGACTTCTCTAACTCCTCTACAGCTGCAGAGCTTAATGTTTTCAGTCTCAAATCAGAAGATCTCACCTAAGTAGAGCTGAAGGAATATCTGTAGGTGTATGCAAAAACCAAATATGGGCAAATCCTGTTTCAAGCCATGAGTGTCTTCAAGTAGATCAGTGTTCTTTCTTCTGTCTCCATGATGAAAACATATTTTGAAAAGCACAGTTAAAATAGAACTAAAACTTGATGAACAAAAATCAGCCATACCAAATGGCATACAGATGCTAACACAGCTTTATTTTAAATTATCTGAGGTCAGCAGCAATGAATAAATTGATTTTTTAAAAAAATAAAATAAGATTATACAACCAATTAAAAGTTACTTTCATTAACATTTCCTTCAAAGATGAGATGCAGTCATAATTTACAAATATTTTTAAAAGGAAATCGTGGACCTGAATACTTTCTAAAATTGACTAATGTTAAGTCTGTTTTCCAGGGCATAGTGTTTGAAGTGTCCTGAGAACTCTTGAAAATTCATGTACACTTTTTGTAATGAGTCTCTTTGCTCTCTTGTTTTATGAGGGTCTCTTGAGCAATGGGGAAAGCGGACAAAGATGCTATCAAATTAATAAACAATTAAATCCTATTTTAAACTTTTGCAGAAGCGTTTTAGCTATAACAGACAGAAAAATAATTTTGTTGTTGATGGTATCCCTAAAAGATGCTCTTCTTATTTCTTTCTGGCTTTCCCTTCTAGATTCTTCTGATCAAATATGGTAGGTTTATCAAGCCTCTTTCATCCCAATAGGTTCTACACTACTCCATAGATAGCTACATTAGCTATTTCTTTCCTTATTCTCTCTAATGTGGCAACTGTTCCACATAATCTGTTTGCAGAAGTAATGCTAAAGTGTTTTTAGAGGAGGAAGTGAAGATATATAATTAAAAAAATGACTGACTGGAGAATGTAGGCAGGCAGGTTCCAACTACCAGAATTGGAATTTAGCCCAGATGCTGAGTTTCATTTTTATGAAGAGTACTGTAGAATCTTTTCTGACCACAGGTGCCATTGTACTGAAGAGAAACAATTTGATGTTCCCTACTAAATGTGTTGGGTTTTTTCAATCTTTCATTTATGTTCTGAATATATGTAAACTTTTTCAGTTGGTGATTCAGATAGCAATTTCCAGTCTTGGCATTCACAGAACTGAATAACTAGTTTTTGCTATTTGTCAGCATATCAGAATTGTCTGTGCTTATTGTATACGTCAGCAAGCATTAGCTATAAGAAATTTTATGGATCTCTTCCAAATAAATAGAAAACATTTGCATGCACATACAAATTGCAGTAGGCATCATGCAAGCGTGTTAGTGTGAACAGTTTGTAGTTGTGTTGGATAAATCGTGATGACAGACTACTGCAGTTGGCACCCTAGCTGACAGTTATGAGGCAAGGTAACTTCTTTCAGTTATTAAGAGTGAACTGTTCTTACCCCAGAGATGGTTCTCTCAAGTTTAGCGTGATAACTGTTGAGATGCAGTATAAGGCTGCATTTTCACTCCCTGTTCTATAAAAGTTCTTTGGTGTAACAAGAGCACTTTCACTTCTATCAAATCTGTATGCTTTATGAGCTCAGAAATAGGATAGCTTATTGAAGGAATGGTGCGCTTTGCTGTGTACGTCAACTATGCCAACCTAACAGTAGGCCAATAAGCCTGGCTGTTTGCTCTCTTTCTGTTGCTGTCTGAAAGACAATGTTGAGAACAGCCACCAATCTAATTGTTGTTTGTCAAGGGAATTCCATATTTTCCCCTAGTAGATGTTGGGAAGGAATTCACCACTCAAGTCTCTGAAGTTACTGTAAACTAATTGCATCCATTCTGTCCTTGCTCCTTGGTGTGAGAACACTTTCATATTGCAAGTATAACTGAGGGGGAAATAAGAGAAATGTTAAACTGATCAATGATAGAGGATTGTACCTCTTAGTTAGCTGCCACCATATACAGTATTGGAGAGAAGCTCACATGCTTCACAGTAATGGCTGTGCATTGAAGCACAGATGTAGTCCAGCAGAAACACACAAGTCCTGTCTCTCCAGCCTCAGGAAGAAGTGAGGGGAGAGGGGTGGAATGCAAAAACAGTAGTCCACGATCTGATCTTTATCTGCATACGGTACTGTGTTTTAAGCTCTGATTGCCTCTTAGAGATGTGGACAACTTGACAGTAGGTTGAGCACAGTGCTGCTCTTGTTACACTAGCTGTGCTACTATAAGTTGAAATTTGATTTTCTCCGAATAGTCTGTAATGTTAACCCTGTGAATGCCTCTGCAGGTAAACTCATTTTTGCTATAACTCTTGCAAAAAAAATATGCAAAGCTTACATTTTTATTCATGTGCAAAACATTTATTTGAATAAACATAAATTGTTTTCACATAGCTTTGTACAAAAGCAGTTTATACAGCATTTATCAACTACTGCATGAGTTGTTGCATACTTCTGCACAAGCAAGATAGTAAACAAAATGGAAGCTCCAGAAATCCTGATTTTGTTGTTGTTCCCACTTTTAATGTTAACTGAGGACTAAATTAGTAGAGCAAAAAGAGGAATAACACATTAAATCTGAGTATTTTCCTGTTGCCTTAATATGAACGTCAGCAGAAAACTAACAGCTCAGCTTCTTTCAGTGACAATTGTCCAGTAAATTTCCCTCACTCCTGTAATTGAAAAAGGATTCCCTTTCAATAGATTAGTTATTTAAATTGCTTTCCATAACTTGTACAATGCACTTATAAATACCTTTTTAATGCCAGCTCTTCATACCTTGTGTTGATATAAGGTTTTGACTGCGTCAGCCATAATGGCAGAGTATCATTTTAGTATAGGTCAGTGGGTTTGACGTCCTAAATCGCATATTACTGAAACAAAAATTAAATATTCTAAGAATTGTAGTAAGCAACTTGAAAATTGGTTATTTTTTTTTTTTGTACCTCCTGTTACAGATGTAACCTTAGACTATACTTCTGTTTACAAAGGAGTGGTCTTTTTCCTATATTGACATGAGACAATATTGAACCACCAGATGTAGATATTTACAGCAAAATGATTAAATTCTTACCCTTTCAAATTGGCAAACGGAGGTAGCTAGCCAACTGTTGGCTTAAGTAAACCATTTCAAAATGCCTGTCCCTTGGGTTTGATTCTTGGTTGGTTTTTGTTTTCCTTCGGATAGAAAATCAAGTACTTTGCGCTACTTACTATCTGCAATATGTTTGACAGGATTCTAAGAGGCAGAAGTGAGAACTCAGTTAAGGATGGTTACAAATGGCAGTTGACTGAAATTTCCTCACTTTGTCAAGTGACAAGACTTCTTCAGGGTTTTCAGACACTTAATAGAATTCAACTAATAACAAATTTGCCTGGTTTTAAAAAATGTTCTTTCTACAGCCAGTTGATAGTCTGAGATCTAAATCTATACATTGTAGCCATAGGAATAAAAGGCAATGAATTTTAACTTGTCTGTTAGTAGACACTATTTCAATCCAGCTCTATCAATCTAGTGATGGTAGGAATTAGCAGAGCTATGTACTGGGACAGTTTATCTGGTCTTGTTGACTTCCTGCATCTATTCTGTAACCAAAACAAAGCTTCAGGCTTAGATACAATTAAAATACACATGCAAGCCAGAATATTTGTCCTACTTATCAGTATTGTGTGCAGAATTTTTGGGGAGTGGAGGTGAAAGCAATAGGGATAGTTGTCTCCTTTGGCGTGTAATGCACATAAACAGGGTCGTTTCCCCTCCTGAAGGAGAACTTCTGAGATTCTGGTAAACACAGCTCTGCTGCCGTATTTGCCACAAGTGATTTTTAACTTAATATGAGACAGATGGACTTTCCAAGCTTATTCTTCCATAATTATATCCTTGAATGTCCTCCTCCATCTGGAAAAGTGAGTATCTATGAAATAATAGACAAAGGCTGACATAATTATTTTTAATGGCGATTTTAGCCTGTCTTGGTCTCAGAGGGTCCTTTCCCCATTTTCAGAAGCTTCTCCTTAACTCCCTCCCACATTTTCCCCCATTGGAAGTTGATAAATGTTAAGAGTTGAAATCAAGTGATCAAATCCAAAATAGATAAGGGAAATGGAAGAGCTGATGCCAGCATCTCAGAGGGCCAAACTGGAAGGCAGCGAAGCTGGCTTTGACTGAATTTCCTCATGCTGCACACATGAGCCAGATTGTTTGTTTGATTTTAATCCCCTCTTAGTGGCTATGTGATTCCCTTCTCAGAATGGAAACTTGTTTCTTCTCCAGCACCTTGCTTTGAGATCCAGGAGAAAGGTACAGGCTGCTAGTAGGGCAGTACAATTTCCATCAGAAACAGAATGAAATTCTACTAGGAGGTGATTAGAATTGTCTAGGTAGCTCAATTCTGATTGTGGGGTGCAATGGGAAGCAACAGGGCCCTTGGGGAACAAGGCCATCTTCCTATTGCATTAAACACATAGAGCGCCTAGCATCAGAGTTCATCCTGCCCCTTGCCTATTTCCTTCTCCAGTTCTCTGAATGAAGCCCCTTTTATCCAGTCAAGGTGCTTCCATTTCACCTCTTTCTAAGACAGTGGAGAGGAGCATGCAGGCAGCCACTACTGCTCCACTGCCCCTGCTAATGAGGGAGGCACTTTGTCCCTAGAAAAATTGTGGTCCTAGGAGGGGTAAGTTACCTCTTTCTTAAATATCAAGCTTTATTGAATTATTTGTGGGGGAGGGTGGGTTATGGTTTGATTGGTATCAGAACTATCTGAGGTTTTTGTCAGTAAATAAGACTTATAAAACAGTTTTTTTCCAGTTGAAACATCTACAAAAACAGTATGATCCTCTTGTGTGGAGAACTTTAAGAGCTCCATTCTGCTCCCAGTAAACTTAGTTGCAAAACTCCTGCTGATCGTGGCCTAGTTTGACCAATGGTCATACTAAAATGGAACACTGATATAAGAATATGAAGTTTGCAAGACTCTGAACTCATGTTGAATGTTCCAAGGCAAGTACTCTGAGCAGGATGGGTTTAAGGTGCTAGTTTAATAGGATATGTAACTATGTTTTGGAACTTTATTAAATCTGCATTTGTTCCTTCAGTCCTGTTCAGCTTTCTCATCTAGCCCCTCCCATTTGCCCTCTTTGCAGTCTATTCTACTGTTTAATAAGTTTGGCACTTTCTAAAAAGAGAGGAGGTTTCACATTGCAGTCAGTGAACCAAATAAATAAAGAACGAAATATTGACTTGGAAAAAGAGCTCAGATATTAGTCTAGTAAACTTATTTCTGTCGTTCCAAATTTCATTGTAATCTTAGCTGACCCATGATCAAGTGTTTGTATAATGTAGTTGGTGTAGGAACTAATCCAGGGGGGCCCAGTGTGCCACCTGAACACCTTATGTAACAAGAGTGGTCTTCTCAGCCCACGGCTACTCACCTGAGTAATTGCAAGCTATTCTTGTGTGTGAAAGGCGGGATTAGCAAGGGAAGCTACCTTGGTGAGGTCAGAACATGTAGGGATAAAGTGAGGAAGGCTAAAAGCCGCATTGAACTGGACCTTGCAAAGGGAATCAAAACCAATAGTAAAAGGTTCTACAGCCACATAAATAAGAAGAAAACAAAGAAAGAAGAAGTGGGGCTGCTATACACTGAGGATGGAATGGAGGTTAAGGATAACCTAGGCATGGCCCAATATCTAAATAAGTACTTTGCCTCAGTTTTTAATAAGACTAGTGAGGAGTTTAGCGATGATGGAGGGATGATAAACGGGAATGTGGATATGGAGGTGGATATTACCGCAACTGAGGTAGAGGCCAAACATGAACAGCTTAATGGGACAAAATCGGAGGGCCCGGACAATCTCCATCCGAGGATATTAAAGGAATTGGCTCGTGAAATTGCGAGCCCGTTAGCGAGAATTTTTAAGCAATCGATAAACTCGGGGGTTGTGCCGTACGACTGGAGAATTGCTAACGTAGTTCCTATTTTTAAGAAAGGGAATAAAAGTGATCCGGGTAATTATAGGCCTGTTAGCTTGATGTCTGTAGTATGTAAGGTCTTGGAAAAAATTTTAAGGGAGAAAGTAGTTAAGGACATAGAGGTCAATGGTAATTGGGACGAATTGCAACGTGGATTTACTAAAGGTAGATCGTGCCAAACCAATCTGATCTCCTTCTTTGAGAAGGTGACGGATTACTTAGATAAAGGAAATGCGGTAGATCTAATTTACCTCGATTTCAGTAAGGTGTTTGACACGGTTCCACATGGGGAACTGTTAGTTAAATTGGAAAAGATGGGGATGAATATGAAAGTTGTAAGGTGGATAAGGAACTGGTTAAAGGGGAGACTCCAGCGGGTCGTATTGAAGGGTGAACTGTCAGGCTGGAAGGAGGTTACTAGTGGAGTCCCTCAAGGATCGGTTTTGGGACCGATCTTATTTAACCTTTTTATTACTGACCTTGGCACAAAGAGCGGGAATGTGCTAATAAAGTTTGCAGATGACACAAAGCTGGGGGGTATTGCTAACACGGAGAAGGACAGGGATACTATTCAGGAAGATCTGGACCACCTTGTAAACTGGAGTAATAGGATGAAATACAATAGTGAAAAGTGCAAGGTCATGCACTTAGGGATTAATAATAAGAATTTTAGGTATACGTTGGGGACGCATCAGTTGGAAGCGACAGAGGAGGAGAAGGACCTTGGGGTATTGGTTGATAGCAGGATGACTATGAGCCGCCAATGTGATACGGCTGTTAAAAAAGCAAATGCGATTTTAGGATGCATTAGGCGAGGTATTTCCAGCAAGGATAAGGAGGTGTTAGTACCGTTATATAAGGCGCTGGTGAGACCCCATCTGGAATATTGTGTGCAGTTCTGGTGTCCCATGTTCAAGAAGGATGAATTCAAACTGGAACAGGTCCAGAGACGGGCTACTAGGATGATCCGAGGAATGGAAAACCTGCCTTATGAAAGGAGACTCAAAGAGCTTGGCTTGTTTAGCCTGGCCAAAAGAAGGCTGCAGGGGGATATGCTTGCTCTATATAAATATATCGGGGGGTTAACGTTAGGGAGGGAGAAGAATTATTGAAGTTTAGTACTAATGTAGGCACGAGGACGAATGGGTACAAACTGGATATTAGGAAGTTTAGACTTGAAATTAGACGAAGGTTTCTAACCATTAGGGGAGTGAAGTTCTGGAACAGCCTTCCGAGGGAAGTAGTGGGGGCAAAAGACTTATCTGGCTTTAAGACTAAGCTTGATAAGTATATGGAGGGGATGTTATGATAGGATAGTTTAATTTGGGCAATTGATCTTGGATTATCACCAGATAAGTCTGCTCAATGGTCTGCGGGGAGATGTTGGATGGGATGGGAACTGAGTTACTGCAGAGAATTCCTTTTTGGGTGCTGGCTGGTGAGACTTGCCCACATGCTCAGGGTTTAGCTGATCGCCATATTTGGGGTCGGGAAGGAATTTTCCTCCAGGGCGGATTGGCAGGGGCCCTGGAGGTTTTTCGCCTTCCATGCCCCACGCTGCAGAGGGTCGCTTGCTGGTGGATTCTCTGCAGCTTGAGGTCTTCAAACCAGTTTTGAGGATTTCAATAACTCAGTCCTGGGTTAGGGGTTGTTATAAAAGTGGATGGGTAGGGTTCTGTGGCCTGCCTTGTGCAGGAGGTCAGACTAGATGATCATATTGGTCCCTTCTGACCTATGAGTCTGTCAGCTTATTGTTTAAATAATTCATTTCTTTAAGAAGAGGGAGATGTTGGGTGAGGTAATATCTTTTATTGAACAATCTTTTGCTAGTGAGACATGCTTTTGAGCTACACAGAGCTCTTCAGCTGACCTGGGCTCTGAGACTCAGGCCTTGGCTATACTGGCGCTTTACAGCGCTGCAACTTTCTTGCTCGGGGTGTGAAAAAAAACACCCCCCTGAGCGCTGCAAGATACAGCGCTGTAAAGCACCAGTGTAAACAGTGCCGCAGTGCTGGGAGTGCGGCTCCCAGCGCTGCAAGCTAAACCCCATGAGGATGTGGAGTACATGCGGCGCTGGGACCACACTCACACTTCAAAGTGCTGCCACGGCAGCGCTTTGAAGTTTCAAGTGTAGCCATACCCTCAGTGTTGCAGTTTTTATTGCTGTATAGAGGTACCTACCCTAAGACACTCTTACCTTCCAGACTTATTCCCTCCTTCATTTCAGCTTCAACAAGTCCCTCCTAAATCAGCTGCAGTTGTCTTAAATAAGATCAGGGTGCATACCTCCCAGAGTAATGTGATCTGGGGGCTCGGTATTTCTGTTTGCAGTTCATCAGGACCAAAAACCTCTGAGACTTTGTATTTTCTGTTTTTTTTTGTTTTTTGTTTTTACTTGGGCTATGGTCTCTGGGATGTACTTCACACTGGACACCATCCCAGTATTGCATTTGGCCTCTAATAGGGGAAAGGTGGATTTTTAAAAGAGGGACTTGGTATTCTCCAATCAAATGTCTTCCTCTTTTCCAGTACCGCACCCCTTAATCTCTCTCCTTCTCTCCCCCCCACTTTTTATATTGCATGGCTCAACAGTCTAATACACTTGGTGATACTAGTTCAGACCTGTTCATTAAGCACACATTTTGTTACATCAGTTTGTGGGTTAGTTTTTCCTGTGGGGTAGCTCTTCCTGTCAAGTTAGTTCTCTTCTCTTGAACAGACCAAAACTAACCTACCTCAAATATAGCAGAAAGACTGGAAAGTGCTTTCCAATATATTTGCAGTTTGTCTAAAATGCCTTTAAAAAGCCCTGTTCTTTTATAGGTTATCTATTTGAAAATAGATGAAGCTTGTGAAATACATGTGTTGTGGCTACAAACCATAAGTTTCATATTTAATAATAGCAGGTTTTGATATCTGCAAATATATGCATTCAGGATTGGAAGTAGGTGACTGTTTAAAATCACTTCCTGAGGAAGAGGGTTTTTAGCACCTTTTTTAATGCACTTGAAGCTCTTTTCTGTCTCCCCTATACAAACAAGACTATCTCAAAACTTAAGTTATAATAGCTCATGCTATACGTGCTATGCATTGTTTGTATCTTTGAAGCAGCTATTTAAAACATTAAGCTACCATATCTTCCCAGTTTAGGGTGGTTTTGTCATAACACCTGTGTATGTGAACCTTTTTAGGATGCATATGTTTGAATATGAGAACATGATACTTGTTGGATGAAAAACTTTTCATATAGCATCTTTCAGGCAAAATTCCATAATCCTAGGGGTAATAAATGACACCTGCTGGCCAGTAATGACCAGGAACTGTAGTATGTATGGGGCTTTTTTTTAAAAAGTAAATACTCCGAGTAAATCTTCTAGGTTGCTGTAGGAATCAAATTAGTTTTACCTTGTGTGCACAAAAGTTGATTTTGCATACAATTGTGATTTGATATCTTCCCCACTTAAGTTAAAGATATTGAATAAATACTTAATCTGTTCTCATGTGGAATCCTGTAGAGACTTTTAGTATGGTAGGTTCAGGAGGAAAGGCTATATACTAGGGTAGATTAATTTTTTACAGTGTCCTCCGAATTACTTCAGAAGAGCTTTTGTGCCATATACATTTAGGGAAAGGCTAAGTAAAATTCCCCATTTCCATGACAACTGCATTGTAGCATCAGCAGAACATGTTTTCAATGCAGTTGCCTGTAACAACTGGTTTACAGAAGGGGTTACGTTTCAGTGCTGTTCTGCAGCCTAATATTGACTTATTGGTGAACCTGTTTTTATAGGTTCCTAGTACCTAAAGAATCTAGACCAGGGGTTGGCAACCTTTCAGAAGTGGCATGCCGAGTCTTCATTTATTCACTCTAATTTAAGGTTACACATTCCAGTAATACATTTTAATGTTTTTTAGAAGGTCTCTTTCTACAATCCATAATATATAACTAAACTATTGTTGTATGTAAAGTAAATGTTTAAGAAGCTTCATTTAAAATTAAATTAAAATGCAGAGGCCCCCAGACCGGTGGCTAGGACCCAGGCAGTGTGAGTGCCACTGAAAATCAGCTCGTGTGCCGCCTTCGGCATGCGTGCCATAGGTTGCCTACCCTTGATCTAGACAGATATAATTAAATTAATGAACTCTATATGGAGGTTGTAGTTGTACCACAATCAGGGAGTGCTTCTATTGAATAGCTTATTTCAAGAAATCCATGGAAATTAGCTATACCAACACACAAACCCTTTATGCTGGGGATTAATAGAGGTTAATGTCTGTCTGTGTGGTTAAAAAAATATATATATTGATTAAATGGGTAGACAAGTCTTTGGATAGAACCCTTAAAGGGAACCTACACTGATGTTCCACTAACCCCTGCTCCCATCAGGAAGATTAAGAGTACTGTTCCAAGGAATTCCTACACCTGTAGTACAAGTTTCTACTCTATGAAGTGATACCTCTCAGCACTTTACACCTGCAGGTTTGATCAGCTGGCCTGTCTCCTCCATTGACAGGATTAACTCTGGTGCTGTTTTTGAGTCCAGTGCTGTTTCTACCTCACCTCTCACTTGGTCATTGCAGCCTGATCCATGTTATGCTTTCCTTTTCATCTTTTGTTTCCCTCCCTCCTTGCATAAAAAACAAGTTACGGCCCTCTTTCTTCTTTCCTTCCAGCCACCTTTTTTTCCACAGGTGTGAACCTCTGCTCAACCTGAGCAGAGAAGAGGTTCATTGTTAAAAGGTGCCCTTCCCCGAAGATTCTAAGAGAAGCATATTGCTGATACTTTTCAACTCTATGCAAAGCTGTCATTGAATCGTGAGAAGGGAAGGTGGAGAGAACAGCTTCTAAGTATCTTCCTCAGTGCTCCATGGTCTTGACCATAGCTGTCAGGTGTTGACTAGAAGCAGCTTCCCTCTAGCGTAGGCTTTGTCTACACTTTGCAACTTATAGTGGCACAGTTGTGCTACTATAGAACAATTACTGTAAGGTACACAGTGTAGCCACTTGCTTTGTAACCAATGAACACTGTTCATACCAGTGTGTTTGGTTTTTTGTTTTTTTTCCCAGTAAAACTTGTCAGTGGGGTCAGGGAGAAATGTTTGTGGTTTTGTTTTGTTTTTTACACATCTCTAACTGACAAAAGTGCAGTGTAGACTTTCAGACACAGCGACCTTAGCCAGTGTCTTAGTAAATTTCGCTGCTAAACTGCAACAGAGCATGCTACTAAATCCCTTCTTCCTTTGGTTCCCCACTACCATAGGAGAAACTCCTTGACTTGGTTTTATGTTTGGCGTGTGATTTTTAAAAACCTCTGATTCAGTTAGGCTCCTCAGGAGCTGTAGAAACGTACTTGGATACTCTTCTTTTCTCCAGTCACTGACACTTGGGTCTCTGACTGTATATTCGCTGATAGTGAATGGAGAAGCCAGGATGTCTTGTTTGTTTAAAAACCTGTTTTATTGTCTAGATAGTTTGTCTTGTCCCTTCACTTTCTTAGTTAGCTTAATTGTTTGCCCCACCCTGGTTCCAATGCCAAGTTTTCCCCGCCAATCTCATCTGACGTTCTGTACAATGCTCTTAATGTCTGGCCTTCTACAGTAGTCCCCTTCTTGGTGGCTTTTGCAAAACCATGCAGCCCAAAATGTCTCCATATCTAAGGTGACTTTTTTTTTAAAGACACTTATGTCAACTTTTTTAGGGTCTCAAAATATTCTGTACCTCTGATTCCTTTTTTCATCTGCTCTGCTTAGCTTAGAAAAGCTCCATTTGGAAGAATGGAAGCTATCTGAGAG
The DNA here is from genome assembly GCF_025201925.1 of Gopherus flavomarginatus. Classification (NCBI taxonomy): domain Eukaryota; kingdom Metazoa; phylum Chordata; order Testudines; family Testudinidae; genus Gopherus; species Gopherus flavomarginatus. The sequence goes on from NC_066624.1 coordinate 86,727,371, forward strand.
GCTGAAGTCTCTCTCTCTCTCTCTCTCTCTCTCTCTCGCATGTGCCTCAGAAGAGGGACTAGCTGGCTGCCAGGAGCTATTGTGATGCTGGGCACTAAAACTTGAAAGCAGGGGTACTCTGTGTCCCCACTGCTAGTGCCAAGGCAGCATGGAGGAGGAAATGGCATGACATGCTTAAATGTGCAGGAGAACTAGAGCAGGGCAACAGGGACAGTCTCTGGAATAGGGAGTGGAGGGAGGATACGAAGCGACAGCTGGTAGGAATGTGCTAGTGGAAGGGGCAGGCTAAGGAAGATGAAGTGGCAGGGTCTAACTGCTAGAGCAGGGGTCTCAAACATGCATGCGGCCCTCCCCTAGTGTTTACCTAGAGCGGCTCCAGCACAATGGGCACCAGGGGCAGGGAAGGCTCCCTGCCTGCCTTCCCTGCCCCCGTGCTGCTCCAGGATGCAAAAAGAACATGGGGGAGGAGAGGCACAGGGATGTGTGATGTTGCCTCAGGCACCACGCCCAGCAGCTCCCATTGGCCGTGGTTCCCTGTTCCCGGCCAATGGGAGATTCTGGGGGCCGTGCCTGAAGCAACAGCAAGACACCCCTGTATCCTTGCTCCCCCACATTCCAACCACTTCCCAGAGCGAAGCGGCACGAGGGCAGGCAGGCAGGGAGACTGCCTTGCCCCCGGTGTGCATCGGGCCAGAGCCCACCCCTCACACCGCTCCTGCAGTCAAACCCCCTGCCCTGAGCCCCTTGCTGCACCCTGCACCCCAACCTGTTGCCCTGAGCTCCCTGCCACACCCCATTCTCCTCCTGCACCCCAACCCACTGCCCTGAGCCCCTTGCTTCACCTCTCCTGCACCCTGACCTCCTTCCCTGACCCCCTGCCACACCCCTCACCCCTCCTGCACCCCACACCCCAACTCCATGCCCTGAGCCCCCTCATGCACCCCCAACTCTGAAATCTACTGGCAAAGGATGTCTCATTCCCCTTTAGTGGTTGGTCTGCACAGGATAGCACCTTACTATTGCTGTTAACTGGCAGAGCTCTGTGCTGTGGGTCTTAAGGTTTTTTTTGGGGGGGGTGTCAGTCCGATTCCACATAGTGGAGCTTCTTGGTTTTTAGTTTTTTAAAAGCTTAGGAAATGGCATCCAAAAATCTACGTGTTAAGGGTATATTAAGGCTGCCAAATCAAGCGCTCAGAAGTTAGGAAATGCCAGAATTAAGGGTTCCTATACTCCTTCCTCTCATTTTGCATATGAATTATGATCTTCAGTTACATGACCACATACTTTTTTTTTCCCACAGGCCCTATGCCTCATTCAGTGCACAGGACAGGCAATACTCAGGGAATGAGTCAGGGTTGTGTCCTGAATGATGCCGTTCCCTGTAAGACTCCTTCCTCGCTTGCTTAGAAGATGGAAAGTGTGTAGTCAATGAGGCAGGGGACAGCAGGAGGAGAGAGGCTGTTTCTCATGGTCCGTTGAATGCCACTCTGGAACATTGGATTCTAGCCCTGCCTCTCCCACAGTGCTTCTATATGTTGGGCAAGTCACTTAAACCAGGCTTTTTGCAAGTAGCCACTAACTTTCTTTTTTCTTCATATTCTGGGTGCTCAGTTGAAAATCTTGGAGTCCAATTTGTAGTAGAGCTAAGCACTCAGAAATGCAGCTGAAGTCAATCATACCTGTGCACTGAATGTATATGATTCAAAATACTCTGAAAGAATCGTGCCCTGGACATCTTCAATTGAGCATTCAGAATGAATAGACACTCCCAACTTTGGCCTTAATATTTGTGCCTCTTCCCATCTGTTCAAAAACCCCACAACTTTACCTGATAAAGGCTCTGTAAAGATAAATTTATTAACGTTAGTGAAGTACTTGGATACTATGGTGATGAGCAAGAGAGAAGCCCATAAAAATGCTGATTATATATTCAGTGCAGGTTTTTAAATGGTGTGCTATAAAATGAGGTTTGGAGTCATTGAGGATTAAAAAAATACATATGTTTGTTACCCATTCAGTTATCACCATCCATTCTGTGCACTGAGTCATGAGTCTTGTGAGGGGAAGGGAGAATATATGATTTTAAAGACTATGTTGTACATATTCACAAGAAGGCTAAATTAAGGTTGCACAGGCAACCTGAATTTTGAGTGCTTGTTATGTGACTTCAAAATTCTTAACATAGTTCTTTGGTATCTGATACTAATGTTAGGTTTATACACTGATACACCCCTTGCTAACTGAGGCAATTTTTCCCTTTCTGACTGTTAGATGTGGAATCTAATTCCTTCTGTCACCCTGAAGTCTGCAATTAGAATGGTGTGGCATGCGAAGATGTGGAGATACTGTGTTTTTTGTTTGCTTTTTTAATAAAGACTGAATGTGAGAGGGTTTGTTAGATTTGCTGATGATAAAATTTAAGGAACCAGATGTGAAGTCTTTAATCTTCAACTTACCCTTTTCAGCCTATGTATTGCGGCACACTTTAGCCTACAGTTCAGAGGTCCACGTAAAATCCTTGAGTAGCACTTCTATGGAGGGGATTGGGGAGTAGGGATTTTGAATGTTTTAGTGTACTTTAGCTTTTGTAAATATGCACATCTTTGGCTATAGGTATTCAAAATTATACATATACAAAGCCACCATATTGTTGTGCTATTATCACCATAACATGGGATCTATTTCATGAATGGATTTTTATTGCACTATATATGCTCTGGCACAGCAACTCAGAATAGTCTCAATTATATGTTGAGAAACGAAGATTAGTTCTGAATCTGCATCTCCTTCATGGTATATTGCACTTGACCACTGGGACAAGATAGTGTTTCTTAAAGATTGAACCATGATCATGAGGTTTAGCGAATGAAACTCAAAATTCACACCTTGGACACTTAAGTTATGCCCAGAGGGATGTATTTTAAACTTATGCTCTGTTTAGCATTCAGAACAAGAAAATAAGATGCAAGAGTATGAAAAACTGAAAGTTTTTCATTTCTGAGTTGCTGTATCTCTTCTCTGTCCTTTCCATTTGATTCTTGAGTATCATAGGAATCCTTCAGCTGCTTCCTACCAAGCATTCCGTTTGAACAAGTTATGTGAATCAAACTTAAGTATTGAATGTATACATGCATGAACAGCTTTGCACCATGCAGTGTCTCATCACTTACATAATGTGTTCATTTTCTTCATTTAGTGCCTTTGAAATGAAGATACTTTCTGGATAGACTAGTACATCAAAGAAATCCAAAGGCAGTTTAGTTGCTCAGATGTTAATCTTAAACTTTACAGAATTGAAAACATCATGCGAGGTTTTTTCCTCTTCTCCTATGCGTATCTGAAATAAACTACCTAAATTGAAAGGATTTAAATGCAGAGCAATTGCTGGTAGCTCATCCATATTAAAAGAACAATATGGGTGTCTAAATCTAGTGCAAATACCTAAAATTCCTTTTGTTTTTTAAAGGATGAGATTTTGGCAATGACATTTTAAATGCCCTAATTTTTTGGTAAGTTTATAAAAATGTTCTGTTTAAACATACACACTTACACTGAGGAGAAAATGTAAAGATTTTATATTTGGGGAGTTAAAAACAAATGAATCAAGCCAAGTAACTGTTTCACTTTTTCAATTCAAGCTAAGTCACCCTGATGGGGAAACAAACTTCATTCCTATAAATGGAGAGATGTTGTACTTGGTCCTCTTTCATATCCAGTCACTGTTGAATCCATGGTGAGAAATCGCAGTAAACTCAAATTTGTTTTATGGATATGGCTTGTCAAAGATGTATTACCAGTTGATTAACAGCAGCAAACAGATTTGTTTTCTCACATTATTAATTGACTTTAAGGGTTTGTAGACATTAGATTGAAGTCCTGGTAGGAGAGAGTTGATCGATGTTAATTATATAATTTAAGGTTTGTGGTGCGTTGGCCTTTGCCAGGATCTCTGCTTCACCAGGTCTGTGAAGCATAAATTGTGTTCACTTGTTGAATGTTGATGAGCAGTTCATCATTCTGTCTTGTTTGCACTTGACTTATTGAAACAATCTCTTCAAAACTTGCACAAAGCTTCATTGGATTCTTTAAAGTTTGCTTGGCAACACATTTGTACACTATAGAACATAGCACTGAATAACACCAGTGTGCTCATTGCTCTGTTTTTACACAGAGAAACAGTGAAGGTACTACTGTATCTTTTAAAAAGAGAGCAGAAAATATACTACTGTGATATCGCTTGGTAAATATGAAATGGCACTTAACTAGTGTCATATTGATGAGGGCTTTGAAGTTAGGACTGACTAGTGTGCAGTCTGGCCACACTAAGTGTATGTGTGGCTTTTAGGGCTAAAATCACATTGGCAAAATGCCTGTTACTATTATGTCATTACACAATTTTATTAACATTAATAGTCTTATTTCAAACTTCAGTACTTCTGTACCTTTGTGTTTTTTTGATGTGACACTTTTAGGTACAAATCCTTTTTTTGCATTTGTGAGAAAGTGGCAATGTTTAGGTCCAAAACACTTCCTTTATTTAAACATATTTAAAAAAAAAAAAAAAAAAAGGTTTTGGAGCCTGAAAAGATTATCCTTTCCCATACATATTGTGTACAGACCATTAGTCCAGTTGAAGTATTTTTTCTAGCTTTCAATTACTTTTATTTGTAACTCTTATGAGGAGATAAATATTGGTAGATTATAAATTTTATCTATTTTTTATAATCTTCTAGTTTTGGATTTCAGATTTAGTCATTAAGCTAAGTAGTATGGATATTGCAAATGTCAATGAGCAGAGTCTTACAATGAATGTTCGGAATATGCATCCTGGAAACATAAATAGACTATACCAAGAAAAGGTAAAACTATACTGTTACTACTACTTTAATGCTGAGAAAATGTAAATGGTTTCCTTTATAAATTCCTGTTTTCAGTCCTGAAGAGACAGCTGTGCAAAAAATTTTTTGTAAGGATGTCTTCACTGATTTTGTGTTGCTATTTTCTACTAAAGCTAACAATTTAAAATGAAATGTAGCAAGCATTTTATTTTGATTTGTTACTTTTGGTGTGTAGGTTTTATGTAGGTTTTAGATTTTAATACCATTGCTGAAAGTAATGGCAAGATCACATGCACAATAGCAGCTTGCCAACCCTGAATGCAAAAAGTCATTAACCTGTCAGAAGTTCAACTTCCAAACTTATTGGCTTGAATCTCCACTGATTTCCTTTCCTCCCCTCCCGTCACCCCTCCTCTTTAAGGGTCATATTCTTAGATCTGCTTAACATGCAAAGTGGTTGGATTCTGACCTTAGGTTGGCAACAAAGAATTCCCATAGTGGATGGAGAACTTAGTGCTTGTGTGAAGCCAGTGGCAACAGCTCTTGTGCCCAGTGTTCTCGCTGGTGTAATGTCCCTTAAGCATGTTGTGTTGGAGACATAATTTATTACTCCCGGGGGAATTCTGCTTGTGCACAGTGGTGCAGAATTCATGTCTGCTGCAGAATATTCTCTCTTTGCGCCCCCTGCAGAGAATACTTTCTGCCCAAGAAGTGCTGCAGTTCTACCTTTCGCCCACCAGAGGCTACTGTGACACCAGAACAGCTGGCTGACAGGCAATAACAGCTAGTAGCCTGCTGTGTTCATCACAGCAGCCTGTCCGGGGAGCCAGGTTTTGAGGCAGAGTAGGGCACATGGGGCAGCTGGGGCTGTGTCAGACTGAGTTTAAAAGGGTTAGTGGGCGCGGGGGACAGACAGGCACATACTCAGGAGCTAGTGGGGTGACAGCATTTGAGGCAGGGCCATATGGGGGAGGGGGCAGATATGCCTGATTGAATGGGAGAGGCTCGGGATCAGCCATGGTCTGAATGGGGGAGGCTCACCAACTCTCTAACAGTTTCTCTCCCCCCCCCCCAACCCCAAAGAAACTATTCCATACTTCTCCCACTGACACCCAACAAACATCCAGCTTCACTCCCAGGCTCCTTCCTGCTCCCTCAGCTCTTCCATTACCCCTGACTCCCCCAAGCCTTTGCACTGCTGCTTTGGGGTGCAGGAAATACATTTCTGTATTGTAGTTGAAATGAATTACTCAAAAGTTCTGTATTAATATGCCTAGTAAAGAATCTGTTTGTCCCCTCCCCCCCCCAAAAAAATCCTGGGGTGGGGGTGGGGAGGAAGTGAGCGGTGTCTGTATTATTACAGACATACTTGCTGGCACTGGCAGGTGTTTTGAAATGAATTACCAAAATGAAACTGATGTGATTATATTGTGTTTTTGAAAATATGTAGAATTTTGCAGATTTTTAAAATATTGTTCGCAGAATTTTTAATTTTTTGGTCCAAAATTCTCCCAGAAGTAAATTATGCTGGGGCTGGCGGGCACAGAATCAGGGATCCCTAATCAGCTCCCTGATGGCACAGCTCCCTTATATAAAGTGGAGCTCTGATGTGGGGGAAATTCAAGTCCTAAACATTTAACTTTATCAGACTTCAGTGATCTGATCTCTGTACAAAAAAATTAAACGTTTCTTGTCCTTTTAAGAAACTTAATTTGTGGAAGAAGAAATCAATTTTTCTACCTTGGTCTAGTCATGATAGGGAGCCACCTGTGGCTTTCTTAACTCTGTCTTTAATGTGAGAATTTCTTCAGTGTTGTCAGAACATTGTTTAATCTTGCCTTACAACTCCCCCCTCCCCCACACACTCTCTCTCTAATTAATAGGATTAATATTCTCCTGTAGCTAACCATCTTTTGGGAATATTTTGAGTCAACAAAGCTAAACATAAATTGCAGCAAGAGCTAACAAAATACAGTGAGGTGATATTCAGATGTAAAGAGACTAAAATAAAAGATTAGAAGAAACCTAGACTTTCATCACAACCTAACCTTGCATGGCAGGAGGCTATTTGACTTTTTTGTACTTGGTTGCTTGAAAGCGATGAGTCATCATTGAGGCTTCCTTGGGGAAGTCTGCAAATGTTGTTTTTCCTGCTTACCATTCAAACAGGTGTTGCTAGGTGTACTGCTGGCCCCATGAGTTTTTCCTCTTTAACACAAGATTCTTTAAAAGACGTAGAGAAGGGGAACAAATGCCCCTGACTTGGATGGTGGCTTTTCTTTAAGTATTAATGGTGATAATGTCATAAGATCCTAGCAGGATTTATTGCTCTGAAACAGTTACTGTTTACGTTGTTGCTACCCTGGCTAAAACTAGCTAGGTTCCCATGTGCATCCTCACCTCCCTTTGTGCCCCACACATGTAGTGCACAGTAGGGGGATATGTGACTTCTTCAAATTAAATGCTTCACTAAAACAGAGTTGTATATATGTTCAAAGAGGCCTGTTAGCTCCTAGAGAGTGCAAAAAATAAAAATTCAGTAAGCCTTAAAATAGACTGCAGGCCACAAATAACCCACACTTTTCTTATGCGTACAACCCTAGAGCAACATAAAACCACATTTTGGAGGTCCTTCTAAAATAGTTTATAAGCCTTTAAAGAATGTATAGACTATTACTCTTGTGGCTGAATATCTTGTTCTCCTCCTTCAGGTCCTTCCTTAAATTCTCTTTTGCCATGATATCAATTTTAAAACTTGGCAGCTGGTAGGCAGCTGGTGTGCTGAGACCACTGTGTCTCATGCTGATCAATATCATGTCACTATTACCTTGTGCTCTCCGTTTCTGCCTGTATTCCCTTGTTGTCCTGTCCTATACTTTGATTGTCCCTACCACAAAGAGCTAACAATCTTTGTTCATGGTAGTACAGCATCTAGCACAAGTGGCTCTTAGGCAATACCATAAAACAGATAAATAATTGGATGCAAATATTCCATACTTTCACTTGATGTTGTTAATGTAGTGATTGGAGCAGCAAATACCCATTTTGTCCAAAATCACTTTGATTCTAACTGGGTCTTATTCTTAGAAACAATGTACTGGTCTGGTAATTTGAGCATTACAATGGGAGTCAGGAACTTGGTGTTAAATCTGAGCTCCGCTGCTGATTTGCAGTGTGGTTTCCCTTTTGGGGGCTAAGTCTCAACCTTTTTCTCAGCTTCCCCATCTATAAAATGAAGAGAAGAAATCTTCCCTTGGGTGACCAGATGTCCTGAGTTTATAGTGACAGTCCTGATTTTTGGGTCTTTTTCTTATATAGGCTATTACCCCCTCCCATCTCCATTTTTCACACTTGCTGTCCGGTCACCCTACTCTCCCATGACTATTGTGAGAATTGGTAGTATGGTGCTTTGAAAATGCTGATTTTCAAAGTGCTTTATGTGAACTAGCTATGACTATGTGAAAGAGGTGGGGAAATTGAAGAAAAGACTCCTGTATCTTCCTGTTGAGCAGGTTGCCCCCACATCCTGTAACAAAGGCTCCTCCTCTGGTGTAATAGAAAGGAGAGCATCTGTATACTAAATGGCAGTTGCCTATTGGGGAAGGTAGGTCTGATATATTGTAAATGATTTTAGAACAAATCAAGTGTTGTTTTTGTTTAAGCTGCGTCAGGTACTTGTGTGGCTTCTTCTGTTGCACACCTCCAAAAGTTAAAGTATTTATCCTAACAACTCCTCTGAGACGAAGTACTGTTATCCCCATTTCACATATGGGAAACTGAGGCACAAAGGGCTAGATTCACAAAATGTCTTAGGGGACCTAACTGCCACTTTAGAAGCCTAAATTCCTGAATCAGACTCTGCTTAGTCATAAAGCCACTGCTCACCTCCCACCAACTTCTTGCTAAAACAGCTGAGGTGCCTATGCCAGAACTGAGAATCCCAAACAGAGAGAGGTACCTCCCTGCAGCCCAGACTTAAGCACTTTGAATAGAACCTCAGAGTTATGAACTGACCAGTCAACCGCACACCTCATTTAGAACCATAAATACGCAATCAGGAAGCAGAAGAGACTGGAGGGAGTTGAGCAAATACAGTACGGTACAGTGTTAAACATAAACTTTTTTTAAAAAAAAAAAGGAATGCAGAAGAAAAATGCTGTATTAAGTCAATGTTCAGTTGTAAACTTTTGAAGAAAATAACGTTTTGTTCAGAGATACGAACAGCCTCCATTCCCGAGGTGGTCATAACTCTGAGGTTCTACTGTATCTCTGAGAGTGAGAGAGACAGGGCTTAGCACACAAGCCTCAGTTTAGCATCTTCCATTGACTAGCTTAGGCAAGGACTAGTCATGTGTGCTGGCTTTTGTGAATCCCATTCTGAGGTGCTCCTTTATCCCCACTTATAGGGAGTTTAGGTACCTAATTTTGGCTCTGTGAATTCCAATAATTTTCTAGGCACCTAAAAGTTCAGCATGTTGATGCTCAGCATTACCATGCCCAAGTTTCTTTGTAAATCTAAGAACATAATGGCCATATTGGGTCAGATCAAATGTCCATCTAGCTCACAATCCCGTCTTCCAACAGTGGCCAATGCCAGGGGCCCCAGAGGGAATGAACAGAACAAGTAAGTAATCCATTCCCTGTCACTCATTCACAGCCTCTGGCAAACAGAGGTTAGGGACACCATCCCTGCCCAATAGCCATTGATCGACCTATACTCCATGAATTTATCTAATTCTTTTTTGAACCCTGTTATAGACTTGGCCTTCACAATATCCTCTGGCAAGGAGTTCCACAGGTTCAATGTGTTGTGTGAAGAAATACTTCCTTTTGTTTTAAACTTGCTGCCTATTAGTGTTATTTACTCCTTCTCATAACACAAGAACTAGAGGTCACCAAATGAAACTATCTTATTTACTTTTTCCATACCAATCATGATTTTATAGACCTCAATCATATCCCCCCTTAGTTGTCTCTTTCCTAAGCCGAAAAGTCCCAGTCTTATTAATCTCTCCTCATATCAAAGCCATTCCATACCCTTAGTCATTTTTGTTCTTTTTTTTAATCTTTTCCCATTCCTATGTATTTGAGATGGGGCAACCGTATCTACAGGCAGTATTCAAGATGTGGGTGTACCATGGGTTTATATAGAGGCAATTCATTTTCCGTCTTGTCTTTATCCATTTTTTTAATGATTCCCAACAATTCTGTTCGCTTCTTTGCTTGCCAATGCACATTGAGTGGATGTTTTCAGAGAACTATCCGCAATGACTCCAGGATCTTTCTTGAGTGGTAACTGCTAATTTAGACCTTCTCCTTTTATATGTATAATTGGGATTATGTTTTCCAGTGTGCATTACTTTGCATTTATCAACATTGAATTTCATCTGCCATTTTGTTGCTCAAAGAGACTAATGGACAGATTTGCGTTCCCTTATTCTCAGTGGAATTACTGAGTGCTAAAGTCGTCTTAAAATCTTCCCCTAAGTTACACTGGAAGTCTATAGCAGAACAGGGAATTGAACCTATGTCTCTTGAGTCCCAGGCTAATACCCTAACCACTGGATCATCCTTCCTCTTATGTTTACCAGAACATAAACAGTTGATTTTCAATGGCTCTAACTGAAACTTACTATTTCCTAGTGAGCTATCAGTACATCTTGTTTAGCTATTAAGATAATTTAAGTATGCTACTCCTCCAAAACAATAACTTTTTTGTATTGGGTCTACTGTTGTGGAATGTTACCCCAATAGAAACTTATCTTGATTTCTATGATTAAATGGCACCATCGAAGTGTCATTAGTGACTAAGGACTTGTCTTCATGGGGAAACTGATAGCCATAGCTATAGTGGAATAATTATTCCACTGTGGCTATGCCAGTCAATTTTCCTGTGTATACAAGACCTTAAATTCAGGATCAGATCTAGAATCTATTGTGGATCCCAAAGGAAAGTGGTAACTTTACAGGAGTAGTAAGTAAAATGCTAGACCTATCTGTGTGAACTGTAATCAAAACAGTGATTTGACTTCAGAAGAGCTGAATAACGTAACGATTTCTTTTTTTATTAGGATCTCTCCATGTCATGCAATGTTACGCAGTTGCCTAAATGCACTGTGTGTTGGGGTGAGGTCAGACAGTGGTTTATCTACACTGTTTTGGTGACAGGTCTCCTCCTTCCTCTGGAGAGATGCTAGCACCTTGACACTGGTCCTAAAGGAACCTTTCATTACAGTAAATCCAACAATATTCCCTACTAACCTCAGATCAGCTTTTCTGATCTCCTCTGGTGGGAGGGTTAACAAGCCCAAAGACGTGTGAACATTAGTCTCACTTTTGCAGATATTCCTTCACAAGAAGTACCAAGAAAGGGGTAAGAAAATACTTAAATCCATATGGCAGGGTTTTTTCCCCCTTTGGCTTCTGATTTGCAGTAGTCATGTAGTTCCTGAGGAAAGAGACCATACAGCTAATCAATACCTCTTATGTAGGGCATGTCTTCTGTAACTTACTTTTAGAAAGTGAAGCTTGAGGTTGGTTTACTTCATCAGATCACTGAGATTTGCAGCCTTATTTAAATGTGAAAGAACTTTGATACACAGCAATATGGCTGAGATTTAAATTCATGAAAGTGAAGCAATTCATAACTTTCAACTTGGCACAGTATGTGTACTTTATTGAACACTATGTAACCTTTTAAAACTGAACACACACCTGAATTTCTTAAACCATGAACGATTTTTATGTCCAAACTTGAAAATACTAATTGCTAACAAACTTTCCCAGAGAGTATCACTTTTTACTGAGAACAATAATCATAAAATTCAATCCAGAGGGTAAAAAGTTTGGAATATTTGATACTTTTAGAAAGAGTTCATTTATAATTGATTGGTACTTTCATTATGGTGGTTTCATCCACTTTGACAAGATTAAATTTAAATAAGCAGGAATTTGAGATGATAATGGATATCTAAACATCTTTCAGGATGCTTCTGAAGGTAGAATGCCTTTAACCATCCACTCCAATTCCATTCTCTCAACACCTGCTTTTTTGGCTTTCTTACTTGCTTATCTTCTGTGCTTCAACTTCTTATTCATTTGAACAATATCTTTTAATTATTTAATCTCTAGTAAGATATGCTATTTTGTTAACTGTAAACGTGCACTTAAAGAACTCTACTACAAGTAACACTTGCTGGTCATCATTATGCTCTCAAAGATGCTAATTCTGTGACTTTTCTTTCTAAATAAAAGCATAGCATGCATTGGGTATAGTACCACTTTGTCCACCAGAGGGTACCTTTTGACAATATTGTAGAAGCTTGTTGATATTTTATGCTGTATTTTAATGTATCTGTTATGCTTCCATCTAGCCCTCCATACTTTTAAAAACACAGAAAACAAATAATTGCAGCAGTGTAACTAGGATTTTTCTAAACGTATCAATGATGCATTGTAATATGGATGGGGGTTTGTGGTTACTAAGGCATTTAATTGTGAACTCCTCCCAGAGGGGGAAAAAATCTAAATAGTACTTAGGTTGGGCAGAGGTACAACTACAGCTTGTGCAGTGTTTGCGCACAAACATACAGTCTTGTGTCTGCCTAAGAGCTTGGAAACTTCATTTCTGTACGTCCTCCAGTCCCCAGGAAAAAAAATATAAAAATAAAATATTTACTCTTTGCTATTTTATTTAGCAAAACACTGTAGTGCGCATGCATACCCTACAATGGAATTCATCTAGGGAAGACACCTCAAAGAACTTTCCATTATGGAAGGTAGGTGGCCTTTGTTTTTACCACATCTTCTCACACAGTGAAACACAAGCACATAATTTATGTATCATCTGTATAGCAGCTAACAACATAACTCTCTTTAGTCTTCAGCGAACATTTGTATTTCCTAGTACTATCTACTTGCCTTTTGAAGCTAATTTTGAAGTACAAGATTATTTACTGGACTCTGGTATGAAATGAGTCTTGCTAATGTTATGGTTGTTCGTGAAACACTAAAACCAACTTTTGACTCCTGTGTTCAGCGTAAAACTGACTTTTCTAGCTATACAAAGGTTATGCCAGTATGATAGCTTGTAGCATTACATTTTTTTAGATACATAAACTTCAAAACAGTATATTAAACTATTCAGATGACTCTGGTTGTAGGTGCAAGCAGGGCTTGAAAAATTTGACACCCGCAATCCAGAGGACTAATCCTGCTAGCCCAGGAGTTAATGGGGGGGGTGGGGAGTTAGAGGGGAAACCTCCACCAGCCAGGTCCTTATTTGGAGGGGTGGGGTAGGGAATGCCCTGATATAGGAAGCCCAGTTCCTCTGCATTAGCTGCTGGAAGGTAGAAAGATACTGAAGTTGCTAGAGGATGCTGTCTGATCTGATTTGGGTAGTAAGTGCCTTGATTACAGACAACTATCTCCTCTCTTTCTATCCATATCCTCCTGGATGCTACAAAAGTGGTCAGAAGAATGGCCTTTGTTACTTTCTCTCAGCTTCCTGCTTGTATTTACTGGTGCTTATCTTTTCGTATGCTGCTCTATGAGATGCCATGCACACCTGAGAGAAAATAAAGGCTGAGGCTTTAGTAGATGCTTGGGCAGTTGGCTTTCCCTCTCCATTAGCGTGAAAGCAAGGCTGCTGAGAAGATCCTGATAAGGAACAGGGTTCATGCGTGTTTGTGCATGCATTTTATGTGGAGTAGTTTCAGGTCTAGAAACTGAGATGGAACTTTGTATAGTGAGGTGGTGCTCCTCACTGTCTTTATTAAGTCTTTTTTGTATTTGGTATCTGTCTTGATTATGACAGTTGAGGCATTAGGAGATTGCATGAGACCCTCAGCTTTCATTTTTCACCAATGTAAATTTCTAATGGTCATGACAGCAGACAATCCTTGACTGTGTGAAGGAAGTTCACCATTCAGTCTCAAAGCAGAAGGCTTATAAACAGAACCTCAGATGTATTTATTTATTAAACTTTTTAAGCCAGTCTCACTATATTTGTGTGGTGGGGGGTAGATGACTAATGACTTTGAGTGTTTGGAGTTGATAACATTGTAAAACTGCCAAAAAAACTTTGCTTAGAGCCTATATTCCCTAAGCCCTGGTCTACACTATGCGGTTAGGTTGAATTTAGCCACCTTAGATCTATTTAAAAATGACTGCATCCTCACAACCAACCCCATTCCGTCGACCTAAAGGGCTCTTAAAATCGACTTCTGTATGCGCCCCCAAACAAGGGGAGTAGTGCTAAAATTGACATTGCTGGGTTGAATTTGAGATAGTGCAGATGCAAATTGATGGTATTGGCCTCCAGGAGCTATCCCACAGTGCTCCATTGTGACCACTCTGGACAGCATTTTGAACCCCCCTGCACTAGCCAGGTACACAGGAAAAGCCCCAGGAACTTTTTTGAATTTCATTTCTTATTTGGTCAGCTTGGCAAACTCAGCAGCACAGGTGACCATGCAGTCCCCCCAGAATCGTAGAGCACGTAGAATGTTTCTATGCTTCCTCTATCATCTCCGTCCATGAGATTATCGCAGATTAGAAGGCAAAAAAAACACTCGCGATTGTTTTCCAAGCTCATGCAGTCCTCCCGCACTGATAGGGCACAGCTTAATGCATGGAGGCGTTCAGTGGTAGAGGCCAGGAAAGAATCAAGTGAGCATGAAGAGCAGAGGCAGGATGTAATGCTGAGGCTAATGGGGGAGCAAACTGACATGATAAAACATCTTTTGGAGCTGCTTAAAAGTCAACAAAAGCACAGACCCCCGCTGCATCCACTGTATAACCGCCTACCCTCCTCTCCAAGTTCCATAGCCTCCTCACCCAGATGTCCAAGAATGTGGTGGAGGGGAGGGCTCTGGGCACCCAGCCACTCCACTCCAGAGGATGGCCCAAGCAGCAGAAGGCTGTCATTCAAACAGTTTGCTTAATGTAGCCACGCTAAAAATCAATGTGACCTTGTCCTTCCCTCCTCCCCCACCCCACCCAGGCTACCTTGTCTGTTATCTCTATTAATTTTAAAAAAAGAGAGAGAATTGATGGTTTCAAAACAAGTTACTTTATTTCGAAGGGGGTAGGGTGGTTTGCTTACAGGGAATTAAAATCAATAACGGAGGCATGTTTGCATCGAGGAGAAACACACAATTGTCACACCGGAGCCTGGCCAGTCATGAAACTGGTTTTCAAAGCCTCTCTGATGTGCAGTGCGCCTTGCTGTGCTCTTCTAATTGCCCTAATGGCTCAAAATCAGATGCCAGGCGATTTGCTTCAACCTCCCACCCTGCCATAAACGTCCCCCCCTTACTCTCAGATATTATGGAGCACACAGCAAGCAATAATAATGGGAATGTTGGATGCGCTGAGGTCTGACCTAGTCAGCAGACAGCGCCAGCGAGCTCTTAAAAGTCCAAAGGCACATTCTAACACCATTCTGCACTTGCTCAGCCTATAGTTGAACTGTTCCTTACTACAGTCCAGGCGTCATGAGCCATGGGAGAAAGCAGTAGGCTGGGGTAGGTGAGACCGCGTGGTGCTGCCGGCTGGGAGAGCAGCCTGAGGCAGAAGCCTCTAGCTTGCATGATATTCCAGGCAGGACTGAACCTCCGTGAGACAAAAGCTAAAGAAGAGAATTACCTGGAGTCTGTGGCTTCCGTTCAGTACTCTAAGAGGAGGATGGCCATGTCTGTCCAGGTGCCCCTGATTGACCTCGCTGAGGAGGATTCCGAGGAGTCCTCTCAGAGCATAAGTACGTCTGCCAGCAGCACGCAGGAGGACCAGAACTGATCCCCCAAGCTTGTCACTGGGGAGCAGGAGAGCAGAGTTGCAGGGGAAGTGTTGGTATACCGGGATGGGAAAGATTTTGGAATTGGGGGAGGGGGGGAAGTCATGTGGGGGAAGATCAAGGGCTTCTCCTGATGGCTTGCAATCATAGTCTCCTACAGAGTCACGTCCAAATGTCAGGCAATCTCAGGAATGCACTGGGTGCAATGGCTTGGCGACGGGAAGTTCTCGGAGGTTTCATCAGACAAGCTGGTGGCTCTGATGGGTCTTAAGCAGCATTTCAGCCACTCTACGTTTAATAAGCTGGTCTCCTATTGACAAACCATACACCATGCCCTGGAGGTTGCTAGGAGCTAGGCGGGGAAGATGTTCCCAGAACCCCCAGCCAAATGGCTAAAGACTAACTTCCGCAACAACAGCAAGGAGCAGGTGGAGGAGGACCAGAAGAGAGAGCAAGTGGTTTCCGAAGTCACAAACAGGAGCTTTGAAGACTGTTGTTGTGCAGGAGAAAAAACCCAGCCACATTCCACTGCTGTTTATGGGGGGCCTTTGCCAGACTTGCAAAGATCGATTCCTGGAGCTGTTCTATATGTGTGACAAGGACAGGTGCCAGTCCTACTGCACCATCTGCTGCAAAGGCAAGGAGCTGCCGCTGTGCAGCAATGCCAGCTGCTGCAGGTGCTTCTGTGTCAAATGCTTGGAGGTCCTGGTAGGGCAAGGTACCTCGGCCAAGGCAAAAGAGCAAGAGCCCTGGAGCTGTTACATGTGTCAACCAGAGAAGTGCTATGAGGTGTTACAATAGCAACCGGACTGGAATGTACAGCTGCAGGACGACTTCACTAGCGACAAAGGATAGGAATATGATGCACCTAAAATCTAAAAAGCCCCATGCATTTCCCAGAGTCATTGCTCTTGATTGCATGGGCTACTCGGATCACAGCAGCCCTCACAGTAGACTTGCCCACAACAGCAGAAGTGACGGTGAGCTGAGCAGGCTCCATGCTTGCTGTGGTATGGCGTCTGCACAGATAACACAGGAAAAAAGGTGCAAAACGATTGTCTGCTGCTGTTTTCACGGAGGGAGGGGCGACTGATGACATGTACCCAAAACCACCCACGACGATGTTTTTGCCCCATCAGGCATTGGGCGCTTAACGCAGAATTCCAATGGGCAGTGGAGACTGCAGGAACTGTGGGATAGCTACCCACAGTGCATGCTCCATAAGTCATGCTAGCCACAATAGAGAGGATGCACTCTGCTGACTTAATGCGCTCAGTGGGGACATGCGCAATCGATTCTAAAAATCAACTTCTATAAAATCAACCTTATTTTGTAGTGCAGACATACCCTAAGTTTGTCTACACTGGACTTTTGTTGGTGTAACTTTTGTTGTTCGGGGGTGTGAAAAAAACACACCCCAAATGACAAGTTTTACCAGTGAAAATTGTTGGTGTAAACCGTGCTTTGTCGGCAGAAGAGCTCTCTCCTACCAACAAAGAGCAGCTCCACTGCACGCCTTTTAGTGGCATGGCTGTAGCGGCACAGCTGTGTCACTAAAAGGCACATAGTGTAGACATAGCCTAAGAATAACTTGAGTGAGGGGAGGAGTGTGGGATTATATTTCTCCCTGTAAATTGACATTAGAAAAATAAGCCAACTCCAGTTACCTTTTTTAAAAATTCTTCTTGTCTGTAATGTGATTCACTTCTGGCTTGTTGTGCTTTAACAGCATCACAGATGGCTGTTAGAATAGCTGTAAGTCCTAGCCTCTAAGGGATTCTCAGCTCAATGAGGCAAGGGATAGCTCAGTGGTTTTGAGCATTGGCCTGCTAAACCCAGGATTGTGAGTTCAGTCCTTGAAGGGGCCACTTATGGAGCTGGGGCAAAATCAGTACTTGGTCCTGCTGGTGAAGGCAAGGGGTTGGACTCAATGACCTTTCAGGGTCTCTTCCAGTATGTGAGGATAGGTATCTCCATACATTTGTTGTTTTTCCTTTTTTTCTAGTAACTGACTAAAAATGAGAGGGAACTAAATGTGTAGAAGTGCCTGTCTTGCTGTGGCTTTTTAGAGGGAAGAATGGAGTCCTAGCTAATTACTCGAACTGGAAGCCTTGACATTTTGAAGGGTGGCTCAACAAGGGAGAGTGGAAATATAGGGAAGGAGGTTGTGGGTTGTCAGATGGTCGTAAAGCATTGGGGGGGGGGGGGCAGTCTTGATTCTGTTAAGTCCAGTGAGAATTTTCATATTGGATTCAGTAAGAGTTGGATCAAGTGTCTTTAGTTGTAAAGAATCTACCTGTCTTTCAAAATAAATCTTTTATTTACAGTTTAGAGACTTGATATATTTTTATCAGAATTCTGTTAGCCTCTAAGACAGCTTTATAACTTTTTTTAAATATTGCTATGCTTGAACCATTACACTCGGTGCTAGAGTCCTATCTAAAATTTGTGTTCTGTAATCTTCTAACCCTGACATTCTTCTGTCCTGCACATTCCCCTCTAAAATACTCTGCTAATCGGATTTGTCACTTCTAAACACTTTAAGCAATGAAATGACATTTAACTGTGTTGCTCAAGTGAGTTCAGTGTACTTCAGGTACCTTCATTCACAGAATCTTCTAACCAGAATGTTGATGTAATTAAAAAAGCAGGCAGATCTAGTCATTCTAAATGGTAGACTGCCCAGAGAGAGTCTCCAAAATTAATATATTAAAAACTGATAGAAGTCAATATGATGACAGAAAAGGTGGTGCTCTAGTCATCTTTGTCACTTATACTCAGTTCACGTTTGGGGCATTTCTTCTCAGCCATAACATTTAACAGCTTAATCATTTCTAAATGAAAACTGAGGTTTTCATTTCAAGATTGTTGCTTCAGAGATGTGCTGCTGTACTTTACTGCACAGCATACTGGTTCAGTCATAGTCCTGGCTGTTAAGGTTAAATTCTAATTTCAAGGGTCCTAATTCTGCAAATAACTACACAGGCAGACCCTGCACTCTGATAGTTAAAACTGTTTTTAACTGAAACAGATTATTGCTACAGGACCATTTAAACTTCAAATCCAAAATGAAAATTTCATTCTTACTGTTTAGAATTAACATTTAATATTATGTTCAAAATGCATATAATCATACCATAAACTGTTTCCTCTGCAAAACCAAAACACACACGCCAAAAATAAAATAAAATAAACTGTTTACTCTCTGCTTCTACTTTCCTTCCCCCTACCCCCCCCCCAAAACCCACCTTTTTTTAAATAAATTCATTGGTTATGAATGGTTTTCTTCTCAAGAAGTTGCACTTTGGATGTATACTAGTTGATTATTTGAGATTAAGGATGACACTTGAAGGGCTGTCTTTTTTTTTAATTGATTTTTGTGGAAGGCTAACATGTTAGCCTATCTTAGCTAGTTACAGAATAAGGATATATCTGAATCGTAATGCTAGAAGAAAAAGGAAGCTAGCTTTGGTGACCATTTTGAGGAAGGACATCTACAGTACCCATGTAACTCAGGGAAGCTTGAAAGTTAGCAAGACACTGAAACAGTTTTGTTGTTAAATTCATATTAAAATGGATTGTTTTTTAATTAGACGGTCTGAAAGCATAAATATTGTCATCTTAAAAGTCTGCAAAACTCTATTCCTAAAATACGTTGAGGCATTTTGCCATCTTGTGCTGATAGTCTGAAACCTGATTTGCTAAAACACTCTGCATTAGCACTCAGCATTGGAGAAACATGTCCTACACCAGTAAACACCTAAATAGGACTTAATTTAATGGCCTACAGTAGGATTCTAACCTTATTGGATGGCGCATCCAGAGTTTCCTGGGAGCAAATGAATACAGCTGTGGGATTCCAGAATTTTGAGTATCTTTTTTTATGCTCTCATTGATTACTGGCGCACTACTGCAAAGCCATAAGAAGGCTCCTGATTATATAGCTCCTCTGCTGGCAGCTAATTAGTAAATAAATGCTGAGGACAAATACTACTATAGGGTGGTTGTTCGTGTGTCTGTCTGTCTGTCTATCTGTCCGTCTCTCAAAACATTTCATATTGGCGTATGATGTATTACCAAATATGCAAACTTGCTACAATACATAACCTTTTTGTTTCCATAAGTGAGATTGTGGATAATGAGAAGGAAATTAAACAGTAACTGAACTAGATTAAGGTATGTAATGGCTGTTGATTTTAGGTGTCCATAGACATGGATCATGGGGTTATGTTTTATACAGTAAAAACTTTATCTAGCGTATTGGGGGTTTGCTGGTAAAGGAAAAATTCCAGTTAAATAAGAGGGGGAGGGAGTTTGGGCATGGGAGGGTATGTGGGGCACAGACTCTGGGAAGGAGTTTGGGTGCAGGAGGGGCAAGGGGTTGGGCGTGGGAGGGGTTTAGAGGTGCCGGATCCAGGAGGCACTCGCCTCGGGCAGCTCCCTGCATGCAGCAACCTGTCCCTGCCATTCCCAGGCGGAGGTGCGACTAGGCGACTCTGCACACTGCTCCTGCCCCACCCCAAGCGCTGACTCCACAGCTCCCATTGGCCGGAAACCGCGGCCAATGGGAGCTGTGAGGGCAGCACCTGCAGGTGGAGGCAGCATGCAGAGCAGCCTAGCCACGCTGCCCCCTAGGAACATCAGGGACAGGCCACTACTTGCGGGGAACTGCCCGAGGTGAGCACTGTCCAGATCTGGCACTCCAAATCCCCTCCCAAGCCCTTGCCCACACCCTGTCCCTCACGCCAAACCCCTTGTGGCAATTCCTCCACCTAGAAGCAGCAGGGACATATTACCGCTTCCAGGGAGCCACACAGAGCCAGATAGGGAGCCTGCCAGCCCCGTGCCACCTGGACTATAAACTGGACTTTCTACAAAGATTAGAAATGCCAGTTTATGGATCTTTTGGGTTGGTATAGGGCCAGTTAACATAGCCATTACTGTAGTTGGTAAACTGAAGAAACTTGAATGGGGAGTGGCAATATATATTTTCAGAGCTCTAATTTTCCCAGGCAGTTAAGGAGAACTTTCACAGAGGTTGTAATGTGTTATGGAATTCTTAAAGCCTCCTAAGAGTTAGTCTCTCAGCAAAGGCACATATGTTAAAGACTGACCTTTAACAACCTATTTCTTGCAAGATTTGTATGTACAAATGGGTTCAATGTTTAGTCAAGTAAGAGGAATCTAATATCCACTGAACTTTATTTTTTTTTTTACAGTGCGTCTGGTGCAAGTGTTGTAGCCATTGACAACAAAATAGAACAGGCAATGGTAAGTAGAAAACAAAGATTCCTATTTCTAATAGGACAAGCAGTTAATCAATTAGATGAAATCTTTCAAGCTATGTTCCTTTTTATTCAAACATGCTGTCTTCAGGATAATGCAGATTCCTAGAATAAAACTGAGTATCATTAGCCAGAATTGCTGATATAATGTCTGTTCCCCTCCCCTCAATTAGTTCTGATTCTTCCATTCCATCATATGAAGAGTGGATTTTCCTAGATTATGGAATGGCAACAGATCAGGATTAGTTTTATGTTAGATCCAAAGAGCTTCCTACCCATGGGGTTGGTACAGAGTTTTTTTTTTTTAAACATTTTGAAAGGATTTAACATAAAAACTTGGAATACATGTAAAACACTGAATATATAGCACACTTTTTTTAAAAAAAAAATTTCTTTGGTTACTTAATATTTAATTAAAATTAAAATCCAACTCTGCCACCTCCTCCCAGTCTGAGGTTTTTTTCTGGTTCTTGTATGCTGCGCTGCAGGATCCCATCATCCACTCTCAGAACACCATTTTTTCAGTTATTTTCTAATCACATTGTCCCCCTTGTACATATTCCTAGAAATAAGGCCAGTTGTCTCATCACTGAACTACTTGGCTCCCCAGTACATGCCATCCTGCAAAACTAAATGCATGTGTATTTATTGTATTCATGTTCAGACTTAAGTTAAAACAATCTACAAGATGCTAGTTGCAAAAAGCTATATTCTCTGCAGTTAATGTATGCCTCTCATGAGGCCAAAACCTAGAACACAGGCTGCTACCTGTTTTTATTATGAAGTGTTTTTTTCAGCATTAAAATACATATGATGTAACTGGAAAGCCATTCAAAAAGCTCCATTTTTATATTCAGATTTCTGTAAAACTTTCGTAATTCCTGTGGAGTAGAAAAGATCTTAGTTTTAATGCAAATGGAAGTGCCTATGCCTACTCCATTGTGCAGTAGAAGCCAGTTAGCATGCAGTGTTTTAGGGCCTTTCAGATTGGAAACATTTTGCAGCAACTTCCTGAGGTGCTAGATTATTTGCTCTTAAATATTAACTTGTTCATGTGATTTTTTTTTATTAAGTGATAAATAGTTGTCTAGTGTTACTGGAGACCAGATTTACTTTAATGGAATAAGTGAAATAATACTAACATTTTAAGACCGAGCAGGATGGAGTTGTATTATAAACTCTGCTGTTTTCAGTTTGTGTAACTACTGACTTACTGTTCACAGGATCTGGTGAAAAGCCATTTGATGTACGCAGTCAGAGAAGAAGTGGAAGTCCTGAAGGAACAAATAAAAGAATTAATCGAAAGAAACTCTTTACTTGAACGAGAAAATGCACTGTTAAAATCTCTCTCAAACAACGATCAGTTATCCCAGCTCTCAACTCAGCAGGCCAATCCTAGTAGCACTTCACAACTGCAAACAGTGATAGCACAGCCTCCTCAGCCAACGCAACCTCCACAGCAGCCGAATGTTTCCTCAGCGTAAAGCTTTTCTTTCCTCATTAAGAAAAAACTGAAAGCAATCTGTCCTTGTGTGCCACTGGTGTTCTTTCCACTTTATATGAAAGCAAGTAGCCATGCTTCAGTTGTGTGTTTTGGCCTTTTCAGTATTAGACAATCATTCTACAAGAGCTTTCCCTCACTTTGAGATGTCATACAGCGCAGTTGGTGTCCAGTTATGTCATCAGTGCACAAGGGAAATGGTAGAAGGAGTTAATGCAAACCATATGCATTTATTTGGTGCGCATGAGTGGGGTTTTTTAAGAGCTTTGATGGCTCTCCAAGGTTTCCATTACCCATGGATTACTTTGAGCCTTGCTATCTCATGTAAGAAGTAACAATTCATCTTAAGAGCCACTGTTCTTTCAGTATAAGTAACATTTGCCTATATTAGTTTCATTTATTTGTTTTATTTATTACAGGGCTGCTATTTTCATAATGTACATGAACAATGTCACAGAACTTTTTTTTTAATTTTTTAAATAAATGTAAGTATCAGTAAAAATTGATAGACGGGATTGCGTTTAATAGATAAAATGTTTAGGCAATAATTGAACAAAAGAATCCTGGCATATTTCTAACACTAATGGCAATTTACTTTTGGTATTTATTGACGGTAGTCAAGACCCAGCTTGAATGTACATTTTTGTATAGAGTGTAAGTATGAAGACCATAGTGCATCTGTACAGGTAGTCACCAGTTATTGTGATTATAATAAATAATTGATGGGCTATTTTGATGAAGAAAACTTTGCTCATTTCTGTTTCTACTTTCTAATAGAGAGAAATTGCCATGATTCCTCTGCTTTTTGACATTTCGTATGATTTTTTTTTTTTTGGGGTGGGAATAAAAAGCTGTGAAATTGTTCAACCTACTTTGTAACCAAAGAAGCAAAGCTGTGTAATTGAGATTCTTTTTATTTTATAATGCACATTCTTTATGTATTTTTATTTAGTGTTTTTCTCATTCACAATTTTCTTTGCTGTCTAGCATGATCTGCATGACCTATAATCTTTGAACCACTTTCGTACCTCATGTTTTTATCCAGCACTCTTATTGTAATATGTAATAGTCTGTGAACAATGTCAAATAAAAGAACGAACAGCTGGTGTTGGTGGAGCTGCGCTAGTGTACTATGCACTAGTTTAAAAAAATGAAGTGAGCCATCTTTTGTTCATTTAAAATGGTGTTTTGAATTTCGTATGAGAACGTTTTGTTACATTGCAGATTTTAATGTATTTAATAAATGCAACATGCAGATTAAGTGCAGTGTATATTGAGTATTTAAATTAAAAAAATGTACATTTCATAAATAGTTTCAAGAGAGACCATCCTTTGTGTATACGAACACATAGTATCAGAAATTGATGTATAAATATATATTTTAACACATTTTCTGAAATTAAACTAGTTTTGTTGAACTATTTGACTCTAGATGTGTTCAAAATGTAATCTTAGATTGAATAATGTTTTTCTTAACATAATTGAAGTTATGCCTTGTTAGTGATCAATAACTAGTAGTAGACTTAGATGCTATTCTTACTATTTAAGTTAAAATAGTAACTTAATATTTGCCCTAAAACTTGATTAACACAGTTACAGTTAACAGTGTGTTGTATCCTTCCAGAAGGTTGAGTGCACCTATAATTAATACACATTTAAATAAGGAAATAGTTATGGTACATGCCAGCCCTGCCTCACAATCTTAATTCGGCCCTCTTTGAGTGATGCCTCCTTCTGACATCCTAGCACTCTGTCCTTTCAGATGGTGTGGGTTTTTTTTGAGAGAGAGAGAGAGAGGGGTAAGGGGCAGCTGTATCTGAGGAACACCTTGACCAAAATGACCCCAGCTTATATCATTAACTCTACCCCAGCCCATATGTGGCACAGCAATGTTACAATGAGGTGGTAGTGCCACCATGATTGAAGTTACACCAGGATTTCCATTTTATCAGGGATAAGAGTGTTCTTAATTTATATTTTCAGTGCTTGATTCTCTTCTGTAACAGTTTCGGGGAGGAATACACTGAGGTTTGCATCTTTTAAAAAGGACCATCTGACTAATAATTTTCTATTGTGTGACACTTCATTTGGACTCCCTTTTCGTAGAAGCTTTAGCACTCTGAGAGGTGAAACAACTAAGTGTACATGGGATGAATTGTAGAAAGTGGTTTTTCATGACAAACAAGTTACTGTATACTAGCACAATATACACCTCTACCTCGATATAACGCTGCCCTTGGGAGTCAAAAAATCTTACCATGTTATAGGTGAAACCGTGTTAAATCGAACTTGATTTGATCTGCCAGAGCATTCAGCCACACACCCCCATAACACTGCTTTACCACGTTATATCCAAATTTGTGTTATATCAGGTGGTATTATAACAGGATAGAGGTGTATAGTCAATGTGGGCCTTAAGCCAGTCTTTAGAATAGGACTCTCTGTGATGAGTGTATTTTGATGCTCAGCAACCCTTTTTGATCATGCTGCTAGTGAGAGTTGCAGCAGTTGGCCTTTCTTTTATTGTGCTCATTAAGGAAAAAGGTGACCATGCCATGTGATTAAAACTAAACACATTGCATGCTGCTTACTTGGAGTCTTTCATATTCCCTCTATTTAATACTTTCCTTGACAGTACTTCATTAAAATAAAATCTGAATATGCATGTGAATTTTAGAGCACTTTGAAATGTCAACTGTTAAACCAGAAGCTTCCCTGAGGACAAAACTTTCAGGAGCCCATGAGAATGCCCACATAGAGCAACTAATATGCACAACATACATTTCTTCAGTTGCCAAGGGCAGGGAGGGACTCCTAATTCACAGTATTTAGGTGCAATTCAGATTCAATAACCACTTGTTTTAAGCTACCCACTTGGGCTGCCTGAAAATTTTCTGGCTAGAAAGAGACCTGATCCTTCTGCACATGTGCCCATGCCTTTCTCTTTGGCTTAACAAGGTGGGTGAGGTAATACCTTTAACCAACAGAAGTCGGCTCAATAAGAGACATGCTTTTGAAACACACACAAAAGGCTTATGCTGTATGGTAGATCCACCTCGAATAACATTTTTAATGGTTCCCCAAATTGCTGTAGGTGCCAGACACTGGCTGAGACCAATCCCAAGTGGGAGATATGTATGACTTGGCTCCTCATAGTTTGAGCCCCAGGTGTGTGCATAAAATAGCCATAAAATGTTATGAAACTTTTCTGTTTGAATATGGGAGCCCCCTCCAAGTGTCCTTACATTTTGAGCACTACCCCACCTTGATCCCCTTGAGATACAGCAATTTTCAACACAATTCAAGTGAACTCATGGTTTTTAGGGCACTTACACTCTTTCACACTAGTAAGAAATTCATTTCTTAACCTTAAATATATATTGGTGCTACTGTAATGCTGACAGATTCTGGTCATCATTGGCCAGGATCAAACCTCAGACTTCTGGAGCTTAATGCACGAGCTGCTACTATTGCATGAGCTAAAAGACACATCTGTCTTAACCAAAGCTGTAGCAGGCTCATCATTCTCTTGCTGGCCTAGCCACCACTATAGGGGACAAAGTGCTGCACCAAACAGGCCTGGGTTACGCTACCACCATACACAAACATTGATTTATTTTTTTATTATTTTTACCCAGAGTAACAACTTTGTTCATTTTCTAATCCAAACTGAGATTCTGTGGCCTGCATCGTGCAGGAGGTCAGACTAGATGATCATAATGGTCCCTTCTGACCTTAAAGTCTATGAGTCTATAATGTGATGACAGTCTTCTCTGTGAAGTGTAATTATATTCTGATAGGGTAAGGGAACACTTCCTGTCCATATATTCAATCTTTCCATTTCCATTTGAGTGACTGGATTGAGCTTTTTAAAGTTTATTGAATGGATGCCCTTACTACTTCTACATATTGATTTGTATATGAAAGCAATTCTGAGAAGGGAGAATAAGTCAGGTCCTGCAGCCTTCAGGGGATGGGGTTTTTTTCTGGAGATTTTTTTTTTAATGCTCTCAATGTTGTATTTGGCCTCTTCACCAACATCAGCACTTCCTTGAGCTAGCAGGAACCCAGGAAGTTAGTGAAACAGGAAGACAAAGTAGTCATAATTTTCCAAATTTCTGCTGCTTCCTTGAGGAGGCATTAAGCTATGTGGTCACAAACATGGTCCTCTGCTGGTGCTGAAGACAGTCATGGGGGATAGAAGGAAACAGACAACGAGAGAGAATAGGCATGAAACTCTCCCAAGGATGATACCTCAACCTGAAAAATCCACAGATGATTTTTGAAGATGATTTGATTGGGGGCCTTTTTAAAATAAAGTGAGCTCTACTGGTGGATTAACATCTTGTCACTGTCAGGTTGTATCTGGGGCTGTTATTCTTTATGTATTCACTATCAACCAGCTCCCCACTGTTCTAAAGCCTCTTTGTTTTATATGCAAAAGCACCGGTTAAGTCAATCAACTACTGCAGACTGTGTCACATTATGGTGTAAAACAAAGAAAACAAAACCCCTAGAACATCAGGAGTCTGGCTGGCACTGTAAATACGCACAGGACATGTCGCACTGCCAGCTGCTCCCTGCTAGTGGCTAGGTCAGCCAATTTGTTTTTTGACACTGTGTTCAAGAAAAGGGCCAACGCATGGCAGAAAGCAGAAGGCTGAACTTTGAGATGAGACTAGAAAAGCATGGGAGTTGTAAATGGAACCTTTATGTTCTGGTCTTTTTTTTTTTGTCAGCTGAAGTCTTCCAATTATTCTTTTATACAAATAAAATTCTTCCATACCAGTGTGTTTTTTCCAAGAAAAAAAGACTGCTTAAAAGAGAAACATCTTGACTATACAGATGTATATGCTTTGGGGTTGGATTTAAATTATATGAGAAAATAAATAGCAAAATATATTGATGGTGAGTATTGAATCTCAGTGCTATACAAAATGTTTGGACATTAGCGAATAAGGAAAAAAAGATCCTCAAGTAGCTGTCCTTGTCTTTTGTTCTGGTCAATGTGCTGAAGAACACTTCTAGTACAACTAAAAATTTTCAAAACCTTCCATGGTCTGAAATTGTGCTAATCCTTGAGTCTAGCAAAAAACAAGCAAACAGTTCTCTGAATTTTACTTTGAGCAGGTTTTATTTGCATGTGTCAAATATTTCATCTAAATAGCAAGACATCTGGATCACCAAGTAGGTACAAGCCATGGAGATTGTAAAATCCCAGTGTACATTGCTCCAACTTGGCCCAAGCAAAGCTACCTCGATCAAAATGAAATATTGTGTATTGAGGGCAGTAGTCTTCAAAATACAGATTTGGATGAAAGTGAACTTGCTTTAGCTCAATCTGGTGTAGTAGGTGGTTGGCAGATGCTGGCTACTGTTTTGACTGAGAGGGTGTACTCACCTTTTTCCAGTGAAGCTAGCAGTTCATGGATGTCACGGTATAGCTGCCCTATATCCTCTTCTGGCCAAGTGTGTCACTGTAGGTGCTTCCTGCCTCCATTTGGGTGGTCCCTGTCTTTGAAAACATGCCTTCCAGGTCCCTTGCTCTGGTGAGCTCTCCTGGGACCTTATTTCTGGAGTTTCCTGTCTCTATGAACCACCTTGCTGTGCCAGGCTCATTAGCTAATCAGAAGCTAACTAGCCAGCAAGGGATTTAATTACTTCCAAACGGGTCTGAGTTGGCTTGTTCTCCCTTAAAGGAGCACAGCACAGGTAGTCTGCTGCCTGACTCCCCTGAAAGGGCCAGCCCCCAGGACAATGTGTTTTGGGGGATTCCTGATTGGTCTTGGAGACTCAGTTGGGTCAGTAGCCAAAAGTGCCTATATCCATTGGTTCTTGGCATAATAGTGACCATATCTCTGGGATCCAGAACTCCCTGCAGTTATTTCTGTATCTGAGGCCTCCAGGTTGGATTACTCTAATACATTCAACACTTGAAGACAGCTTGGAAGATTCAGCTGCTGTGGGTAGAGATGGCGCCATCTTAGTAGATTTAGTCACAGAGAGCAGGCCCTCTTAGAGGGCCAGAGAGGCCCAGGCCACTTCCAGCTTTTGAGGCCCATAGCCATAATAAAAATTAAAAAATGACAACACATGAAAACAAAATGAGGCACTAAAATGTAACAATTCTCTACTTTTCAACACACACTTGATCCAGCACCTGCCACTAGTAGTGGTTTGTTTTATAATCAGCTGATCTGAGAGGACACATTCATCACAGTCTAACCCCTTGTGCCATCAGGACTGATATATTTTTATTAATGTTTATGAACATTTTTAACTCTTTAATATGACAAAATCTATATCAGTTAACAAAAAAAATTATGTCTTTTACCAAATCACATCTCTTATTTGCTTAAATTTGCAGCTCTAAGCTGAGAGTGTGTGTGTCATATTTTGGTCCAATAGGGATATGCATAAAAACAAGTTGTGAAACTTATCAAATGCCAACAAATTAACAAGTGTCTAAATTTGAGGCCCCTTTTGAGCTTGAGGCCCAGGCCAAATGGCCCTCCTGCCCCATCGATTGGCCCTGTCAGGGAGCACGTTACACTAGTGGCTCCATAGAATATGTGACTTTCATTTGTTTCAGGGTGCAATGTAAGGCATTCATACAGGGCCGCCCGGGGGGGGGGGGGCAAGAGGGGCAATTTGCCCCAGGCCCCGGGCTCCGCAGGGGCCCCCACGAGAGTTTTTTGGGGGCCCTGGAGCGTGGTCCTTCACTTGCTCCAGGGGGCCCGGAAAACTCTTGCGGGGCCGGGTCCCAGAGCTTCTTCCGCTCCCGGTCTTTGCCGGCGGGGGGGACCTTCAGCTCCGGGGGAAAGGACCTCCCGCCAGCGAATTACCGCCGAAGGGGGATCTGCCAACGAAGTGCAACCCAGTCTTTGTAGGTAATTCAGCGGCAGGGGCCCCTTCCGTTCTGGGACCCACCGCCGAAGTGCCCCGAAGACCCGCGGCAGAGGTCCCCCGCCACCGAATTACCGCCGAAGAGCGGGCTGCACTTCGGCGGTGGGTCCCGCTTCGGCGGTAATTCGCCAGCGGAGGGCCCCCGCCACAGGTCTTCGGGGCACTTCAGCGGTGGGTCCCTGAACGGAAGGGCCCCCCGCCGCCGAACAGGGCCGACTCTAGACATTTCACCACGCGGGCGGCGCCCTGCCGCTTGCCGGTCCTGCGGCTCCAATGGACTTCCCACAGGCATGCCTGCGGATGCTCCACCGGAGCTGCGGGACCAGTGGACCCTCCGCAGGCACGCCTGTGGGAGGTCCACCGGAGCCGCCTGCCGCCGACGGCCCCAGACCCCCGGAATCCTCTGGGCGGCCCTGCATTCATACTGATCTTTGAAGTCCTGTGTGATTTGGGTCCTAGCTACCTGAGCTCTCTTTAAGTCAGTACTGTGTCAGTGCAGGTCCACTGATACGCTCTAGCTCATAGTCCTAAGATTTGAATGTCTGGGCATCTTGAATGGAAGGCTTTGGACTGTAGAACTCATTTCCCACTAGTCCAACTAAGCCCAAATTTGTCAGCCGTCCAGGGATAGTGCAGAGCTCATCTATTTTTGTTTGTTTGTTTTGTTTTTGTTTAGGACTATAGGGCAATGTAGTTGTACTCTGACCCACTGTATGAGGAGTCTACTTTCTAGTTAATATTTGCTATACTAATTTTGTACTAAACAAATTAAAATGGTAAGGTGTGGATCTTTTCTGAAAATTTGTTATAAAAATGGCATTATGGAAGCCTATATTTATTGTATTTCAGTAGCTTTGAGTAGTTTTCTAATAAAAACATAGGGCATTTTGTATTTTGTCCCGTAATTGCCAGCCCTGCAATTGGGATTTGAAAGTCAAATAGGGAACTGTCTGGTTCAGGCATCATCACCTGTAAGAAAGATTCTATATGCCAAAGTCAATGGAGTTGCACAGGTGTCACTGAGGGCAGCATTTGGCCCTGCAATTGGAACTTTGTTAACAATTTTGTTGATGATGCAAGAGCTGGATTAGCTTCTGTTTCTCTGTCTCAGCTATATTGATTCTGCTGGGCTAACAGGAGTAGAAAGCTGTGAAAACTTGTTAGTCATTAAAGCCATCAGACCTGACCTTGAAAACACACACAGGAAGCAGATCTGTTCAATAAGAAAGCACCATTTTTGCACAGTTGCTTCTCTGTTTAGAACTGTTATTTAAAATAATGTTAATTTTGTCAGCTTCTCAGTTGTGTTTTTTATGCAGGAGGATTGGGAGGATTCCTTATCCTTGGATAACAAGAAGGCTTTGAAGAGTTTTCTGGTCTGTAATTCCTCCTTTTGGCCATCAGCCCAGCCATTTTTGTTGGCAGACCAATGAGTTTAGCCTGAGTGTTTCAAAAAGTGATTACTCAGAAAATAATGTTCCAGCTAACGTCCTTGAAGCAAGAGAGACTAGATAGTTCAGGCAAATGCTACTAGGAAAGGGAACCTTACAACACTGGGTCATCTGGCCTAGGTTAGGAGTGACTAAATGCTGTTACTAGTAGTTAGCATTTCATTGACGAATACGAACTTATTCTGGTGGATTTAGTCCAACATTAGAAAACTGACAATAACTGGCAAGCTTCTTGGCAGTGTCAGCTGAAAAACCATAGATTTAATGGTCTGGACACGAGACTATCCTAATCAGTTATAGAGTTGCCAACTTTCTAATCACACAAAACCAAACACCCCTGCCCCGCCCCTTCTCTGAGGCCCTACCCCCGCTCACTCCATCCCCTCTCCCTCCCTCACTTTCACTGGGCTGAGGCAAATGGTTGGGATGTGGGAGGGGGCTGTGGGGGGATAAGGACTCTGGCTGGGCATGAGGGCTCCGGGGTAGGGCAGGGGATGAGGGGGGTGGGGTTTGAGAGAGGGCTCTGGGCTGGGGCTAAGGAGTTCAGAGTGCATGAGGGTGTGTGGGCGCCAGCTGAGGGTGTGGGCTCAGGGGTGGGGCTGAGAATGAGGGGTATGTGGTGCAGGATGGAGCTCTAGGCTGGGGCAGAGGGTTGAGGTGCAGGGGGGACATGACGGCCCCAGCTGGGGGTGCGGGCTCTGGGATGGGGCCGGGGATTAAGGGTTTGGAGTGAAAGAGAGGAGTTCAGAATGCAGGAAGCGGTGTGGGCTCCAACTGAGGGTATTGGTTCTGGGGTGGGGCTGGGGATGAGGGATTTTGGGTGAAGGAGGGGCCTCCAGGCTGGGGGTTAGGGTGTGGGGGGGGGTCTGGGAGTGAGGGTTTGAGGTGAAAGAGGGGGCTTAGGGCTGGGGCAGGGTGTTACGGGGGTGTGGGCTCTGTGAGGGCTCTGTGAGGGAGTTTGGGTGCAAGAGGGGACTCCGGGCAGGGCAAGGGGTTGGGATGCGGGAGGGGGTTTGGGGTCCCAGCAGTGCTTACTGCGGCTCCCAGGAGGTGGCTGCCAGGTCCCTGCAGCCCCTAGGTGCATGGGCAGCCAGGGAGGCTCCGCATGCTGCTCTCATGGCTGCAGGTGCCGCCCCCACAGCTCCCATTGGTCGCAGTTCTCGGCCAATGGGAGCTGTGGAACCAGCACCAGGGGCGGGCGCAGTGCACGGAGCCTCCCTGGCCACCAGTGCACCTACGGGCCACATGGATCTGGCAGCTGCTTCAGGGAGCCGTGTGGAGCTAGGGCAGGCAGAGAGCCTGCCTTAGCGCCAGGCCCCTGCTGCGCCACCAACCGCACTTTTAATGGCCCAGTCGGCAGTGCTGACTGGAGCCGCCAGGGTCCCTTTTCGACCGGGTGTTCCAATTGAAAACCAGATGTGTGGCAAGCCTAATCAGTGAGTGCTTTGATTTAATTATCCACAAGATTCCTCTGCTTCTTGGATACTATTCATAAATATGAGCATGTTTATGTGTATATCACCCTAACTTTTCACAACCAGGAAATGTATATTTTTGTGGTTTGTCTCATCTCACACACACATATTTGTGGGTAATGCAGAAACTGAGGTATCTAGTGCCCATTTCAAATAAGGTGTTCCGTGATTGTTATTTTCAAAGAGGATACATAATTGAAGCACTGAAACAGAAAGAATACATCAGATAACACAGAGCAAAGTTAGACATGCACAAATGCATACATGCACATACAGAACTAAATTTTGTGAAGTCACTTGATATATGTCTGAAAATCTGTTTACACACACACACACCACACACACACACACACACACACACACACACACACACACACACAGAGGCACCTAAATAGCCATGTGCATGTCACAATGACATATTAGGTATTTGTTCACATCTGCCTAGCAAACACAAATGTGTGCAGGAAATTTTATTAGTCATAAATTGATAGATCTGAAGGCCAGAAGAGCCCATTGTGAACATCTAGTCTGATCTCCTGCATAATACAGGCTATAGGACTTCCCTGTATTAATTTCTGCTTCAAGTTCAATAGTTGGGCTTAAACTAGAGAATAGCTTGTAGAAAAACATCCAATCTTGATTTTAAAATATCTAGTGATGGAGAATCCACTCTTGGTAGATTGTTCTAATATCCTTTTTTCACCTAATTTCTAGTCTCAATTTGTCCAACTTCATCTTCTGGATCTTGTTATATCTTTGCCTGCTATATTGAAAATCCCTGTATTATCAAATTTTGGTTCTCCATTGAGGTACTTATAATCTGTGATCAAGTCACCCCTTAAGCTTCTTTTTGATAACTAAATAGTTTGGTTCCAGAGGGGTAGCCATGTTAGTCTGTATCAGCAAAAAGAATGAGTACTTGTGGCACCTTAGAGACTAACAGAGCCATCTCCAATTTTTAACATTCTTCTTGAAGGTGAACAGGAATTAATGGTTCCGACACTTTTGGGAGCAATTTAATCATTTATCCCAGAGGTGGTTACCCTATCTTCACCATCTCTGCCTGTTGGCCATCTAGATACAACTTGAAGAGGATCAGGAACCTTAACATCTTGCAACCCTTGGGTCCCAGGTGAGTGGCCCTCCTGATCAATAAGTCTATTGTGAATCCCGCTACACAGCCAGGCACACTCCTGCTTCTAGTGCCCCCAACACAAACAGGGCCGAGAAGTTCTAGATTGTTCCATCTAAAGGAGCAGAGTTTCTATTCTCTCACCTACCACCCAGCTCTCTGGTGGATCAAGCAGCCACTGAATTACTCCAGTCTTTAGTACCCCAAAACTACACCCTCAGACCCGGGTGCCTAACAGCTCAACCTCCTGTGGAAGAAGGTCTTCCTCCGCGTCTGTTTACTGATGCCACATGATCCTGCCCTTCAGTTTTTTGAAGGTTACTTTGCCACCACTGGAGGGCTTTAACAATAGACAAATGGGGACTGAAAATTATTCCTTATATCTATCTGATTAAGTTTCTGTCAATCCCTACTCACAAACCCCCTTCTCACTTCCTTTTCAGGGCCCAATCTAACAGGGAAGTTCTGCATCAAAAAGTGGATTTCCTTCACCACAGAGCCATAGAAAGAGTTCCACAATGGCACCTTCAGGCACCCCAACCAGAGACCACTGCAACTCAAAGCCTGGTGTTTTGATGGGCATCAGGAGTAGAGCATTTATGTTCCAGGGTAGTTCAATCTATTCTCAACCAAAGTAGGAAGAATTCTACTAAGATATGCTATTCAGCCAAGTAGAAGTGTTTCTTCTCTTGGGCATGGCACCGCCAGAGTTCTAGAATATCTAGTTACCCTTAAAACATCTGGTCTCTCTGTTAGTTCCCTATAGATTCACTTAGCAGCAATCAGCATTTTTCATCTCCCTATTGACAACCATACTACCTTCATTCATCCCACAACTGAATTCCCACCCAAAATTCATCCCAAAAGTAATTTCAGAGTTTCACCTGAGTCAAACCATTCACTTACCAATATTTTTCCAAAACCACATGCTTCTGATGAGGAGAGAAGTCTTCATTCTCTAGATGTCCGAAGAGCTCTGGACCTTTATCTGCAAAGAACAAAAGCAATTAGCAAGACACCTAGACTTTTTGCTACCATAGCAGAGAAATCAAGCTGCATCTGAGCAGAGACTTTCTAAATGGGTCTCTGGCTGCATTATCCTTTGTTATCAAATAGCTCACATCCTTTCCACAGAGGGGATGAAGGCCCATTCCACCAGAGGGCAAGCAACCTCTGCTGCATCTCTGTGAGACGTACCTCTACTGGAAATGTGTAGGGCAGCTGCCTGGAGCTCCTTATACACCTTCACAAGATATTACACTTTGGTCCAGTCTTCTACTACTTAAACACCTGTGGAACAGCAGTATTACACACAGCCATCACGTCTGCATCCTTCCACCAACCTCTTGTTTGACTACTGCTTGCTAGTCTCCCATGTATGGAATACACATAAGGACCATCACTCAAAGAAGAAATGGAAGTTACTTACCTGTAGCTGGAGGTTCTCTGAGATGTGTGGTCTCTATCTGTATTCTACAACCTACCCTCTGTCTCCTCTGCTGCTGATCATAACTGGATTTGTGGCAGAAGTAACTGGGGAGGTGCTGGTCTGAGCCGCCCTTTATACCTTCGGTTCAGACCATGAGAACAACTGCAGATGTGCAGACAAATGGACACTGCTTACTAAAAATGTCCAGACTCAGGCACATAGTGCCAGTACTGGATTTACGGCACCATGGCACCAGGACCACGGTCCAAAGGGGCCTCAGACCGGTTTGCTCTTCTCTGCCCCCCACCCACCTCTCTTATCTGCAGGGGCAGTGGGTAGAAACTTGGTCCTGCTGGCTCCTGCTGCAGCAGAGCAGGCTCTGCCAGCAGCCAAGCTCCCCTCTCCCCTGCCTCTTCCCCTGAGCGTGCTTGTTCCTGCTCCTCCCCCTCCCAGGCTTCCCCAGCTGCTGAACAGCTGTTCGTCCACAGGAGGGAGGGGGAGGAGAGGAGCTGCAGTAGCTGCAGTGCTCTTGCTGCTTGGGGGAGGAGGTGGAGAAGAGGTGGGGCAGGACCTTGGGGAAGGGAGTGGAATCAGGGCATGCTGCCTCCAGTCCCCTGCTGTGAGCTGCTCAGGGCAGGGGGCTGGGAGCACCCCCAAAACCCCAGCGCATACCCTCAGCCCCTGCCCTGACTCCTGCACCCCACCACACTCCAGCCCCCTACACTCCCCCACATCTCCCCATGACCCCAGCCCTGACTCCTGCACCCCTCCCCACATCCAGCCCTGACTCCTGCAGCCCCCTACATCCCCACCCCCACCCCTCGCACCAAACAGGAGCTCCTGCACGCCCCCCATTCCCAACTGCACCCCTCGCACCAAACAGGAGCTACCCCAGGTAAGCGCTCCCCACTCCAACCTCCTGTCCCAACCCTCGACCCCCTCCCTCACTCTAGCTCCCAGCCAGACAACCCTGCATCCCGACCCCCAGCCTGCTCCTGCATTCTAACTCCCTCCCAGACTCTGCACCCTCAGCCCTGTGCTCAGTGCACCACCACCCTCAACTCAGTGCAGAGAATGGGCTAGAACCAGGGAGAAGGTAGGTACCCATTCCATGTGGGCAGGGGCGAGGGGGATCCTGTTTACCCCCCTCCCCAGCCCTGCTGAGCTTGCAATTTATCCCTGGTTCCTCCCTTGCTTCAGGGACCAACCCTAGCTCCTGCTGTGCTTTTGCCTCCAGCCCCTGCCTTGCTCCAGTCAGCAGGGACTAATCCTCCTCTCATTTCTCACTGTGCTCATCTTGCCCCTAGCCCCTGCTTCGCTCCAGCTGGGGAACCAATCCTCCCCCACCCTCCCACCATGCCCTGCTATCAGGGTGGATAAAAATCGATGACGTTTAAAAATAATCAAAAAATCAGATTTTTTTATTTAAATCAGATTTTTGAGGAAAAACCCTATCTAAAGACAGCTTCAATTAAGATACATTATATCTCATCATGGAACAGGGATTATAAATTCTAATTCTATAGTATGAGACAATATATTCATGTAATGTTTAAGAAAAGTTTTGTCAATGAGTTCTAATAATTCATAGATTAGGGACCTAATCTTATGGGGTTCCACAGGCTTCTGTATAGATGATTTAGGTCAGGGGTAGGCGACCTATGGCATGCGTGCCAAAGGTGGCACACAAGCTGATTTTCAGTAGCACTCACACTGCCTGGGTCCTGGCCACTTGTCTGGGGAACTCTGCATTTTAATTTAATTTTTAATGAAGTTTCTTAAACCTTTTTAAAACCTTATTTACTTTACATACAACAATAGTTTAGTTATATATTATAGACCTATAGAAAGAGACCTTCTAAAAATATTAAAATTTATTAAATTAGAGTGAATAAATGAATACTTGGCACACCACTTCTGAAAGGCTGCTGACCCCTGATTTAGGTTAATCTTTCTATCTACCCAATGGGACTCAGTGCTCAGTCTAGAGGATACCATCAGAGATGCTTAATTTTGCAGTTCTCAAACTGTGGATTTGTGTTTCCAGGGGTAACATACTTGTTAACAGCAAAAATGTTTTGAAATAAATAAATAAATAAATAATATATAGAGGTGAGAAATAACAGACCTCAACTCTATTGTCCCTCTGCAAATTTGTGTACACCGTCAATCCCTCACCTCTCTTTAAAAGTGCAAAGTTTCAAAAAGTTCAATGAATAGAAGATTGTTGGGGGTGGAATTGATATGGACAAGCTGAAGAAGTCTGGAGATAAATGTGAGATGCGAGGGACATGTACTTTTTTGTTAAAATATTATGTTTGCTGTCAAAGAAAAAAATCCAGAATACTTAATGTTGTTGTTTTAGTTAAATTAAACAGTTTAAATGTCTGGTGATGTTCTCCTCCTAATACAGCCTGGCAAGAAAATCCTCCAAATGTTAATGACCAACCTGTTGAATTGGAGATAGTTCACCTCCCAATGACTTCATAAATATCTGCTTCAGTTACCTTTGGTAAATGAAATAACTGAACAATCATTCATTTTCTGATATTGCTGTAAAACTTATCTGAAACGTTTTCAAAATAAATCACTGTTTAAAAATATATGGTGTGTACCTTCTAAAAATGAAACCTACATCTATCTCTGACTTGTGAAGAATATGTATTAAGGTTATAACAACTAACAAAAATGCACTTTTATGTAGAAATCAATGATTAAATCGAGTCTTCCTGACTAGTGATTTAAATCAAATCCACCCTGCCCGCTGTGCTCTTGCCCCTGGCCCCTTCATTCCCCAGGGGGGCCCACAAATACATTTGGTGCCGTGCCCACAAGTTAATCCAGCCCTGCATTGTGCACGTGTACCTACATGTGGAACACAGATAGAGATCATACATCTTGAAGCACCTCCAGTTACAGGTAAGTAACCTCCATTTCCCTAGAAACTAGAAAATTTGATGAGCATTCTAGTAACTGTAGTACTTAAGTAGAACATTTAAAGCGTTAACTACTTCCAAAGTTGGTCAGTATTATTATCCCCAGTGTATAGCTGTAAGGACTTTGCTATGCCATTTTCCTGGTCTGGGGATGCTCAGATATCACAGTGAAGAGAACCAGTACAGAACCCCTAGGTCAGATAGATATGTAAACTGAAAGATTAAGAATAAATGATGCAAAGTTGGATGTATAAAACTGGGTATCATGAGGCCCTGGTCCATGACTAGGTCTCCTAGGTGTGATGATAATATACATAAATAATAAGAATAAATCCATTTTGAGGGATCTAGATAAAATGGCCTGCTTTTCAGAGAAACTGCTGTGACTAGTACCTCTGGATTAAGGGCTATATAATTTTAGATACTCCTGATTTTAAAAATTGTCTTTGTGACTCAACAGTGGGACTAGAGGAAGTCCACATCTGAACTGAGTTAGTCAGTCCCTTTCTGAATACCTTTCCTTTCTCACAGAGGGCTGGTCCACACTACGGGGGGGAAATTGATCTTAGACACGCAACTTCAGCTACGTGAATAACGTAGCTGAAGTCGAATATCTAAGATCGGATTACTCACCCGTCCACACCGCGCGGGATCGATGTTCGCGGCTCTCCCTGTCGATTCCGGAACTCCATTGGGGTTGATGGAGTTCCAGAATCGATATAAGCGCGCTCGGGGATCGATATATCATGTCTAGATTAGACGCGATATATCGATCCCCGAGCAATCGATTTTAACCCGCCGATACGGCGGGTAGTCTGGACGTGGCCAGAGATATACTATTTAGTGAAGACTTTTACTAATAGGGTGAGGAAGTGACTTGTTAGTAATTTATCTCCACCTGCTGGCAGAAATCTTAAAACTGAATGCATCAGATTAGCCTACGACATTTAAGGAACTGCATGTACACAACTAGGACGAAATTAGAATCATAGAATATCAGGGTTGGAAGGGACCTCAGGAGGTCATCTAGTCCAACCCCCTGCTCGAAGCAGGACCGATCCCCAATCAGATTTTTGCTCCAGATCCCTAAATGGGACCCCTCAAGTACTGAGCTCACAACCCTGGGTTTAGCAGGCCAATGCTCAAACCACTTAACAACTTAGAATTTACATTGCACCCCCCTTGCTTTGACCCTAGCCATCTCTCTTCGTAACTATCCCCACTTGCTCCCATTTACACCTTTCTGTCATTTTCTGTTCATCTGACCTTCCTGTTTCTTTCTGCTCCCTTCTCTGGTTCAGACACTGTAACTTGTTTTATCTGCACATGCGCTCATCAATTAAATCCATCTTTGAACGTGCCCATCAGTCTGTTGTTTTGTCCACCAGGATCTTCAAGGAAAGTTGGTTGCTGCTGCTGCTGCTGCTTTGGACACCACTAATGAATTGTGCATTCTGCAGCAGGTGGCAGCCTTTCCCACAGCTGCCTACAGTGCGAAAGAGAAGCTGGAGGTTTCCCACTTGGCTCACTTCCCTCTCCTCTCCCAACCCAAGTTTGTTGCTATCTTCTCAGGGAAAAAATTGACTTAAAAAGATTTTTTTTAATTCAGTAAAATTCATTTCTCCCTCCTTTAAATGAACATGGACAATGGTTGAACGCAAGAACTCTCATCTTTTCAGAGACTTCACTACACCTGCACTAGGCCACATAATATTTCTGCAAGCAGCACTGCTGTCAGCACAATCTTTTCTTCAAGGGCTGCTTTCTGTGGAAAACTCAAATGTGGGTGCTTAACCCTGAGATTTCCTGGGGGGGAGGGGGAGTAAATGTCCCCTCCCCTGTAACCCGCCAGGGGAACTTCTTAGTGGAAGTAGGGAAATCTGAGAGTAAATAACAACTGGTTGGGATGAAGCTAAGAGAAAGTGAGACAGAAATAAGAGTGGGGAGAGAATTTAGTATTTGCTAATGGAGGGAATTAAGTTTTCCTGTGCATATGATTATTCCATTTAGTATGTAGAATTTGAGTCAGTAAAATTACGTAGACGAGTGCTTTACCTTAAGGATACTCAGCCTTTAACAGGTGTGGAGCCGTTTTGCCAATGGAGTTGCAGAGTCACAACATTATCATGTCCTGAAGCTGGGTTGTGATAGTTGTATCCTGATGTTTGGCAATGCAAGTCAGCATGGTTACATGTTTAAGGACAGTCAGATTCTGAATTTGATGGTACTTGCCCAGCCCTTTATTACTCTCCAAGAACTCGTTGGCCTAATGCACAAGCTGCTGTCCTGACTTCTTTCTTTCATCCCCTTTTATTGAGGCTTCCATCAAGAGCAGCTCTGACTAACCTACTGAATGGGCTGAGTTACAGCTCTTGGCCTTGGGCCGTGTCACAAGTTATTCTAAGGGCATGGCTACACTTGCAGATGAACAGCGCTGTGAGTTAAACCAGCCCTCGGAGACCGCAGCAGGGAAAGCGCTGCAGTGTGTTCACACTCTCAGCTGCAAGCGCACTGGCGTGGCCACATTTGCGGCAGTTGCAGAGGCATTGGGAGCAGTGTATTATGGGTAGCTATCCCACAGAGCACCTATTCCCATTCTGGCACTGTGGCTTGTGGGAAGGGGGTTGGGGGCGTGGGGCATTCGGGGGCCTGTCCCAATGCCCTGTGATGCATTGCTTTGCATCCCAGCAATCCCTATGCTTCCATCCACATTTGGTGCCATCTTTCAATGTTTTTTGTACTGCACGCTCTGTCTTCCCTTTTGGTCTGCGGGAATGGATCCCAAAATGCTGAGGAATATGCTGATGGGTCTCGCCAGCACATCACAAATTGCAGTTGAGTTACTCCTTAAGCTACAAACTGACAATGAGGAGTCCAATGATGATGTCGACTCGCATAATGCATATGACACGAGATTGCTTGTGGCATTCACGGATATGCTCACCACAGTGGAACGCTGCTTTTGGGATCGGGAAACAAGCACTGAGTGGTGGGATCACATCATCATGTAAGTGTGGGATGACAAGCAGTGGCTGCAGAACTTTTGGATGAGAAAAGCCACTTTCATGGAACTGTGTGCTGAGCTTGCCCCTACCCTGCAGCACAAGGACATGAGATTGAGAGCTTCCCTGCTGGTGGAGAAATGGGTGGCTATTGCAATCTGGAAGTTGGCAACTCCAGACAGCTAACAATCAGTTGCTAACCAGTTTGGAGGGGAAACTCGACCACTGGAATCACGTTTGATGCAAGTTTGCAGGGCCATTAATCGCATCCTGCTCAGAACTGTGAATACTTTCCTAATCTTGTTTTTCCACCTAAGCAATTGGTGTAATTATCACAGGGAAGTTACCTGATCATGACTGGATTTACAAGTGATTTTCACAATCTGGAATGGAAGGCATGATAGTGCATGAGACAACTTCTTTATTATTAATACATAGCTCTTACAGACCACTTTTCATCAGAAGATCTCAAAGTGGTGATTCAAACTAGGGAAAAGATTTGGGAAACCCTGATGTAAAAAAAAAAAAAAAAAAAAAAAGCTAAAATCTAAGGCAAGAGACTTTCATGTTGGCATTCCTTTCTCCTGCTGGTGGTCATAGTGATTGTTGTATTCATGTAAATACCTTACTCATTATATTTTGGCTTTTAATTTTTTTTTAAAAAGGTAATATAGGAAAAAAGCAATTAGTATTTGTTTCATCATACATGGTTTTCTCTCTGGATGTTCTTGGATAATCTTGCTGCTCTTGCTCTGCCATCAAAAGCTGAGTGTGTGAGTTGTAGATAATATTGCACAGAGATGCCAATCGGCTGATTTGTCATAGAAAGATGACTACCCAAATTGCTGAAGACTTCTTCTGTGTGATTAACTGATCTGCCCACTGGGTGCCACTGTTGATACTGTACAATTATTAAAGTGATCTAAATTATTTTCCCATAGGGCTGGAGTCAGGAACTGCAGGACCTAGAAAAGGCTACTCCTGCCCACTTCTTGTCAGTTCTTAAGAGAGACCAGAGGAGGCATTTGTTACAGGAGTGGGTGGGTGAGTTTCTGTGGCCTGCGTTGTGCAGGTCAAACTAGATGACCATAATGGTCCCTTCTGACCTTAAGGCTATGAATCTATATATACTCTACTTTGGAAAACTGCTTTATTTCCCCCTTGTCCATGCCTGTCAAGGCCCCTCCTGTGTATCTCTCTCTCCCCTTACATGAGTGTAAGTCCTCTTTCTCCTATGAATTGAGGTCCAACTCCTCCTCCCAGCACAACCCACAGGTACTATCCCATACCATATCCTCCATGTGACTGTATAGCAGTACTCCCTGCTGGTTAGAGCAGGGAACTGAGCCAGAAGAACAGGGTTTTATTGCTTACTTTGATTGCTATGTCATCTTGAGCATGTCACCACCTTTCTCAGTCAAAGTTTCCCAAACTATAAAATGAGGATAACTCTCTCACTCACCAAACAACAAAGGTTAGTTGGATCCAGGACAACATTCAGGGTTGTTCCCCTCTGACGAGAGGCCTGTTCATATAAATTATCAGGAGCCTTGGTGCATGTCAGTGGTTTTCTTCCAGCGATACAAAGATTTCTGAATTTTTATCTGTGTGATATCACAGCCTATTAGGACATTAAATATAGTAAATTACAGCACAATAAATTGCTGAGCCAGACAATCAAATTATGGAAGTCTTGTTCTTTTAAAAGCAGCTGGATGTGGTATTTACCCTAACTCAGTTGTGCTGCATTTCAGGAAAGCCCTACAAGACACAAAGAGGAAAATAGACAGCTACAAGGCAGAAGAGAAACTGCAAGCTACACCATGCAACTACAATTGTTTTATTTAAGAATGATGCAATACTTATTTCTTTTTGCATTATATGCATTCAGATTTTGAAATGAGTATTGTTTTATCAAAGATAAGTCCACCAAATCAACAAAAAAGTGAGATTCTGTTCATCAAAGCATGTGGCTTTACTGCAATTTAACTTTGTTTAAAAGCTATTAGCAAATACAACAATAGTGCAGATTAACAAAGATCTTCTGTAAAGTATGGAATACTATAATCAAGTGAACAAAGAAGTTAGACTACTTTTGCATATTATTAGCTCTGCAAATTGTGTATGCAAACTATACTTTGCTAATTTATTTTGACAACTGTTTCATTTTTCGTATAATAAACTCTTAGTAATAGGAGACCTCACTACAACACACTCAATTAAATCTTTATTATGAGTTTTTAATGCCAATTACCAAGTGTGAAGATATGTAAAATGCAATTAGCAAGGGGGAAACTCTTGCTGGTAAATACTTTCCCATATGGCTTTGACCAGTTATGCTTTCAGAACAAAAGTATCTCTGCCTGCTTAGGATTGACATGTGTGTGTGGTTTGTACAATTAAAAAAACCTATTGACAGGAAAGGGAAAGTCATCTTTGTATTTTATAAAGATGGGTTGCTGGCTGAGTGCAGATTGGATTCTTGAAAAATAGTAAAGTTATGGTCAGATGACATAAGAATCTGAATTTAACAGACAAATGAAAAGAAATTATCATTAAGGATAAAATGTTATCCTGATTGTGCCTAGACAAAACAAATTCCTGTAGGAATCAATCTTGCAGTCTTTAATGAGGCAAATCTTCCATTTAAGTGAGAGGGGTGGGTGTTTCTGACCATCCTGTGTTAAAAGCCCTGTGTAATAACTGAGCAGGATGCAGTATTCTCCCTGTCTCAATTTCATTGCTTGGCGAAGGAAGGGCTTTTAAAATAACTTAACCACAGCTCTGTGGTTCAACTTCTTTTTCTTAATGGAAGCACTTAACAGGTTTAGATGATGTTTTTTGTTTAAGGAAGGTGTTATGTAGTTCTGAAGTAGCACAGAAAACAGTACTTTATAGCTCATGACACAGGGCTTATGGTAAGTGCATTCTTTTTATTACTGAACTTAACAGCAGAATAGTCACATTTATGCTGCTCATCATACTGAGCTTTCCCTCAGTCAGAAGTGTACTGGGTTGGTCAATGCACAGTTTCATTCTTATGAAACAACTTCATTTTTTTAACTAAGGTAACTTGTTTGTACAATATTTAATCGTTAGAAAGTAGGCAAGATTAAAAGTTTAGCGTGGCATGTCTGTGGCTTTAAGAGTTTAGCATGGTAGAAGCCCAGACAAGCAATACCTGGACAGCAACAAATTACACCCCTAAACGACAAATACATTATTTGAAAATGCTCATGTGCTTTGGCTTCATAGATACATTAATTAACCCATAAATCTGGCTACAGTCTTTTTTTTAAATGCAAAATTATTGACAGATACCATCATGCAAATAGGGGAGACTCCCTCTGTGAGAGGGAGCTCCTCCCAATTGCATTCAGCTATATCAATATGGTAAAGAGGAAGTTTCCCTAAACCCCAAGATAAGTGCTGAAATCCATCCTCAGCGCTCCATCCCCTTGGCTATTCCAATTCAGTGTTTGGGTACATGAGACAGTTACAGTAAGGAACTCAGAAGATTTGAAAGTAACTTTTTAGATACCCACACATTTTATTCCCGGCAAAAGCAGAAGATTTATCAATCCATACAAAAACA
Organism: Gopherus flavomarginatus; assembly: GCF_025201925.1. Classification (NCBI taxonomy): domain Eukaryota; kingdom Metazoa; phylum Chordata; order Testudines; family Testudinidae; genus Gopherus; species Gopherus flavomarginatus. Next base: position 86,771,716 of record NC_066624.1, read on the forward strand.
AAACCTGCATGTAAAAACTCATCCTCCAGCATCCTCACCATTCAGAGTCCTTTTGATTTTTGGTCAGGATCCCCTGACTCCTCCTCTTTCTGCTCCTGCAACAAGCTCGTTCTAATTTGTTTTGGTCCACTGGTCACATAGTCCCCAGAGCACATGTGGTTTTTAACAGCATTTTCTAATACCTCTTCTTTTTTCTGCTGGGGAATTTCTGTTGCTCCAACCTCTCTCCCTGGAATAACTAGTTTATTTTATTAAGGAGTTTGGCCAAGCTATGTTCATTGTTCTATTAAGGCACAGTCATTCTGTGTTAATGACTTCTTTGACTGTGTAGCTGCTTCCAGACAATGTGTAATACCTAACCTGGTCTGTCAGCCAATAGCTGATTTGATAAATATTGAGGGTTAGTTATACATAATTCATAAAAATCAGAATTTGTAAATTCTACAAAGGTTTTCCCTAACAATCTAACTGAAATAATTCTATTCATTTAATCACTTCAGGAGGTTTCATAGTTTCCAAGGCATTATGGAAATACTCACTGACAGTCTATTGCAGCAGCAGATTCTGTATCATAGGGAAAATATTGGTAGTGTGATGCTAAATGTTGAATAAAATGTATCCTTGGCACTGGTCCAGTAGGTATGGTGATATCCTGGTTTAGGGACACACGTATAGGTAATGTATTGACTGCAATTTAATTCTATTTCATACAGCAGTCAAGCTGAAGTTAATTCAGGAAACTGGCTTGTGATGCAAAATAAGATCAAACCCTGCCTCACTCACTAATGATCCCACTGATATCCTCAAGACCACTCATAAGGCAAAGAGGACTTTGTCATGTTATATTAACTGCTTTAGAGATGAAGGAAAACAATCTCTTTAGTTGACTTGCATTAACAGAATAGTACATGGTTAAAAAAAATCATGTAAAGTACTTAACTGTGCTACCTTAGATTACACCAGGGGTAGGCAACCTATGGCACGGGTGCCGAAGGCGGCATGCGAGCTGATTTTCAGTGGCACTCACACTGCTTGGGTCCTGGCCACTGGTCCAGGCGGCTTTGCATTTTATTTAATTTTAAATGAAGCTTCTTAAATATTTAAAAAACCTTATTTACCTTACATAAAGCAATAGTTTAGTTATGTATTATAGACTTATAGAAAGAGACCTTCTAAGAATGTTAATGTATTATTGGCATGTGAAACCTTAGAGTGAATAAATGAAGACTCAGCACAGCACTTCTGAAAGGTTGCCGACCCCTGGATTACACTAACAATATACTATGTCATAAGATTTGATAACCTTTGTATTTTTAGATAACACTGAGACTTCCCTACATCATCTGTAGTTTGTAATCCAAGTTTGAAAGCGGTGCTTGGGTTTTAAGTAGAATCAAGCCTGACTCTCTGATACTTAGCTAATGCAATCAATGGGTATTTGCCAATAAATATTACCTACCACTAACAAAACGGTTAAGATTTGGAGACTAATTTTTCAAGGTTCTATAACAAGAGATAGCTTAAGTCCCATTTTTTTTTACATATTTGGATAAAAAAACATGGTGTAAAGATGAAATTAACAGCTGTTGGCCATATACATAAACATAACTGGAGATGCTCCAGTATTATGGGAAACATTTTGTTGCTAACCAAATAGGGCCCCTAGGACTAGGTCTTTATCTGACAAATCTGCATAGTAGTACCATTGATTTCAGTAGAGCTATGCCACTTCGCACCAGCTAAGGAGCTGGCCTTATACACAGTGTTAGTGGCTCTATTAATGAATTTAGTTTCTAATGATCAGACCTGTTTCTCATTTAAGCATAAGGTTTACTACTTAGTGAGATGGAAACTGAATTAAGCTGGCTTGTTCATGCCCCTACCAATGCAAAATTTGGCCCTAGACATAGACTACAATTCCTAGTGCTTTATTAAATCTAACTTTGGTTAGTTTTAAGAGTGCATTTTATTAATTCTGAGGGTACGTCTATACGACCACCGGATCGGCGGGTAGTGTCCGATGTATCGGGGATCAATTTATCAGGTCTCATCTAGATGTGATAAATTGATCCCTGAATCGACACCTGTACTCCTCCTCAGCAGGAGGAGTAAACGGAGTCAACGGGGGAGCCGCAGCAGTTGACTCGCTGCTGTGAGGACAGTCAGGTAAGTTGAACTAAAATACTTCAACTTCAGCTACGTGAATAGCATAGCTGAAGTTGCATATCTTAGTTCGACCCCCTTTCCTCCGCAGTGTAGCTCAGGTCTAAGTTTCATAGCAATGGCCTTTCTGGGTTAATGACCAAATCGTTGCTGTATATGCCTCGTATAACAACTTCACATTAATAACTGTATAGCCAAAACTAGGTATTAGTAGGGAATGAATCTGACTATAGCTTCAATCCATTTGATTAAAGAAAAACTAGAATACTTGGCCTTATAGAAACTAGAAACTACCATTTGCCTAGTGTAATAATGTGTTAAGTACATTTGTGATAGTCAAAGCTAGAAACTCACTTCTCTCTCATTCAAGCTATGTGGCTCTCACTTACAACCACACAAGGCTCAGTAACATCAGGATTATTATCCACGTCTGACTAAAAATAAGCAATTACTCCATGTTTTCTCTAAGCTCTGTCATGGTGATTGTTATACCATGCTGGAGGCCACCAACTCAGCTGCTAAACAGAAGAGTATAAAAAAAAATTATTCACACTAGACTGAAATAAACTTAACATCTCATTTAATCAAGCTTGCATAAATCGCTGTTCAACATAAAATGCAGCAAAATTGATATTTAAATTCATTCTGAGTGATACTGTAGAAAGGTACTGCCTATCTTGTTTTTACTAGTGCTATGTTAATCATCTGTACGCCCATTTAAAAGTTCACTTAGTCAAAGCTCTTAGTAGAGACAACTATAACAAAAAAAATTAGGAGCTAATTTTCCCATTAAACCAGAAGATTTAGTTTGGAATGGTCAGCACCTACAAGTTTAAAAGGGAGACAATTCACATTTTAAAAGTAATTTATTTAAAATAGTATTGCAATTGTACACAAACTTTTTCATTTACAAATTATACCAATTTCCAAGGACAGAGAAATTAACTTGTCTGGCTAAACTATGGGGCAGATCCTCAACTGTATAAACTGTCACATGCCCACTAATTTCACATGGCCTTATGCAGGTGAGGATCTGCCACTACGTGGTTAGCAACACATCCCTATAAAAGAAGCATAGCTTATTTTTCTAGTTAATTCTTAATGCAATCAAATTAGAGTAATACCCCCTTCCTCAACCCAAAAAACATGCTGGAAAAGCAGACCTTTATTTTAGTAAAGGAAGTGCACAATGGAAGACTGACTCCACCTTTAAGTTAGACTTAGCTATTACAACAGGTAGTTTGACAGCCTACACTTTTGAGAGACTTCTGCAATAAACTTAGTGTGATACATTACATCAACAAGATAATTTCAGTCTTATACACAAGGAAGTCAAATCAGATTTGTGGGGTTATTTGAATGCAGCTGGGATGTTTGATGGGGAAATATTTAAGTGCTAGAGACAAAGGCAGGTTTGGACCCAGTAGTTTGGTTCACATGAAAACATGTTACTTCTCTTTGGAGGTACTGTGTGTGCATTTAAATGGCATCTGTATGATGGTTGAGTACATGCATAAAAAATATAACCATATAGTATCATTAATTGAAAGTGGTTCAAGAAGTATTTACAGCCAAGTTATACACTGCTGCCAACAAAAGTTTAACACTGAGAGTCTTAATAGCAGCATTTATCATAGCTGCGATGCCTTAACTTGTTAGTACTAAAGTATTTCCGAAGCAGTTGTTGCCTTGTCATGTTTGGTCAGCCTGATCAAGTAAAACCTACTGATTTTACGTTAACAAATACTTTTTTAATGAGGATAGTCTTGCAAGGGGCATGGAATAAGGTGTTCCACCATTATAAGTATTGAGCGTCAATGCATTGCCACATGCTATAGCAAAACTAGGCTACAGCTACACATGATGTTCCATTTAAATAAGCAATGTAATGCAGCGACGCCCACTCAGCATCACCAAGGGTGCTTTAAATTCATAGTACAGCCACTAAAAGAATCTCTGCTTCTCAATTTTAAATAAAACCACTTCCATTTATACATAGGATTAACAGATCTCAAGACTGGTGTTTACAGAGATGGGGTAGTTCCTACGTATCTACACGGCATACAGCTTAACATATCTACACAAAAAAACGAATTTATTCTTCACTAAATAAGTAGGTCCACGATTGCAGATCAACAATAGAATTTTATTGCTTTATACATGGGGTGCTTTTCAAGGCACTGTGGTACTCACTAGAAAACTTGGAATGACTTGTGAAGGAACCTGGAATGACATATGGCCAACATGGAAAGTCGTTCTGGAGCAGGACAGTATCATGAATTAAGTTTTGAGACCAGGGTATCAAACATTAGGAATGACAGTTCATTGTAATTCACAGGAAGATGAAAACAACTTGTTTAAGGTCAGCTCCTTCACATGCCCATCCTGATACTCTGAATAATTTGGAAGATAGCTGCAAAAGAAAAGATGAATACAAGTGATGCTTACTAGACAGGTCAAACAAATCATAGCTAATACTTGGAACAATCACATACATCAATCACACACATTCATGAAGGCACACAAGTTTTTTTCTTAAAATGACCAATTCTGAAAAAACAGCTAGAGATCCCTTTGAAGGGTACATCCTTTGTATTCTTAATGGCTTAAAAGTTAAGGCCTCCCCATTGATATTTATATGGATCTTTTCAGCAAAGGAGACTGATCAAAGAAGAAACAAAATGTTGTCTAATGCACATTGTGAAAAGAGAAGTTAAAAAGTTAATCATCATAGATATATTACTAGGCACCAACAGCAGGAACTAAAGATTGGTTACTCTGCTTTACCCTGTAAGTCAGGGGTTTTCAAACTAGAGGGCGGGATCCCTTCAGGGGTTGTGAGGTTATTACATGGGGGGTCACGAGCTGTCAGCCTCCACCTCAACCCCCTCCAGCATTTGTAATGGTGTTAAATATATTAAAAGAGTGTTTTAATTGATAAGGGAGGGGGTCGCACTCAGAGGCTTGCTATGTGAAAGGAGTCACAAGTACAAAAGTTTGAGAACCACTGCTGTAAGTATAGTGCTAAAGCAATAAAGGATACAAGTGTAAAAACCCTATTTTAAATGATTTGTAACTTGATAGTGGGGTCCTTTAGAGTCTGTTATATAATACAAATTGCGGGCTGGATGCCATACCTTAAGCAAGGTTAAGGTTGATAAGCTCAAAACAGGTGGACTACCAACAAGATATTTCAAATCACAGTGTACAGGTACTCACTAAAGTTAATATGATTAGCAGATACACATCTAACTTGCTGATGCTAGGTTGTTTTAAATATTTTTATAGCTTTCTCATTTATATTGTCAAGTCATTTCTGGATGACCACTGTGTTGGTTAAGATCACTAAATACAAAGAAAGCCTGTAAGTCTACGTGTGGCTTTTTGCATCTTTCAAGAGCAGTCATTTAAATTCGTTTCCTCTTTAACTCCTGCCAGTGGGTGGGACACCCATCTCGCCTGCACACTAATCAGTATCTCCTTCCAGCCCTGCCCCAAGAAAGGTCAGGCACCTACTGGGCTTTCTCCAGCTACCAGAGGAGGAACAGGCACAGCCACAGGACTGGGAGGGCTTGTTCCAAGAGGATTCTGGCCCTGCTGCTCACAGGCAGGGAAAGGCCTGGCCTCCCTCTGGAGTATGGAGGGGGACACAACATGAGGTGACCCCTATGCAACGCTTACCTGAGCCACAAACCACAAAGATGAACAGCGCCAACAACCAGGGCCCCACGGATGCCTTCTCCTCGGGGGCGTTTCTCTGCAGGGAGAACAGTAGCATCAGGGCCAACTCCCCTCCAGCCAAGCCAACCCCCCTGGCTCTGAGGGCTCGTACTGACCCACATGCTCCGTCCCCACAGCTCCCCACGCCCCGCCAGGTCCCAGAGGGAATAAAGCGGTTGGCCTATAGGGTCCTGCTACCCGCTCCCCCGCTCCGGGGGCGCTCTCAGCCCCCGTGTGCCCGGGCACGGCCAGGGTCCCCCGCCCGTACCGAGGTCTTGGCGACGTTGCCCCGCTGGGTGATGTTCTTGCTGTGCTTCTCGTTCGCCATCCGGATCCGCTGCTTCGCCACCATCTTCCCCCGGCGCCGCCGCGGCCCCGGCCCGCTCCTCCCCGCTGCTCTGTGGACTTCAGCGAAACGACGGTCCCGGCCTCACCGCTCAACCGCCGAGTCTGTGCCGGGCTGGGGGGTCTCAGGCACTCAGCGCCGCCCGCTTCTCCCAGACCGCTGCCAGCGTAAGCACTGAGCTTACGCCCCGCCCAGCGGAAACACGCACCGCGCGAAGGAGGGGGGTGGTAGCCACCCGGAAGGGAAAACGTCTCCGCTCTCACAGATCCTCCAACCCGCTCGCTCTACCCCACTACTTCCGGGTCAACGGTAAGGAGGGGGCAATCTGAGGCAGGAAGTCGCGCTTTCTCGAAGCGTATGACCACAGAGGCCCACGTAGCCAAGGAGGCGGTTCCCGCAATCGGAGACCTGGGCGACGTGTGTATTCTGGAGTCTTTGCTGGTGACCTTTGACCCGGAAAGAGAAGCTCTGCGTCCGACCCAACATGGCGCCTTCCACGCCGCTTTTGGCAGGTGGGTTCTGTGCCAATTGCTAAGGTCAGCGCCATGGGGGCAGGTGTCGCTCGAAGGAGCAGTGTCTGCTCCGCGCCCCTTGCGGGGAACTTCCCGGTCATGCTGCGCTGCCAAACCCTGCCCCGCCGGCTTGTTCCCACTCTGTAGTGCCACCCTCCCCCTCCCCAGCCGGGGCATCGTCTCCCTGCCGCTCTGGCCCCTGCCTCCCGGTTCCTTCCCTCCCCCGGGCCTCACTTCGCTGGTTGCCATTGCCCCCTCCCCAACCTCGTGTCCCCTGCGCCCCCGCCCGCTTCCCGAGCGCTGGCTGCGATGGCCAGTTTGTGTTTGGTGCCGCTGAGTCTCTGCCTTGTGCCCTGTGGAGCGTCACGCTCCGTTTCAGCCTGGCACAGGGAGGGGGCAGTGTCAGCGCAAGTGAGATCCCACCGCGCGGTCGCGTGGCAAGGCAGCGTCTTGGGGTCAGCGTGACACGTGCCGTTCGCACGTGGTGCTGCGTCTGAGCAGCTTTGCTGTTTGAGAGGCTGTGATACTGTTAACTTGGTGCCGCTACATCAGTATTCAGCATTATATAGACCTGGAGTTTGCCCATGTTACTTTGTTACATCTGGGATTGCTTTTGATACTATTTACCTTGAGTGTATTGCGAATGTGGCTGTAATTATTAGTAGGAGTGTAGGGAGTTCTGGAATCATAGACTTTAAGGTCAGAAGAGACCATTATGATCTAGTCACACCTGCACAGCACAGGCCACAGAATCTCACCCAACCACTCCTGTATCAAACGTGTGTCTGAGCCATTGAAGTCCTCAAATCATGGTTTAAAGACTTCAAGGTGCAGAGACTCTTCTAGCAAGTGACCCATACCCCACGCTAAAGAGGAAGGCAAAAACCCCCCAGGGCTTCTGCCAATGTGCCCTGGAGGAAAATTTCTTCCAGACCTCAGATATGGTGATCAGCTAAACCCTGAGCATGTGGGAAAGACTCAGAAATAGCTAAATTCCTTGCAATTCTTTTTGATAGGATACAGAATGTAATACTGGGTGATTCATTATCTGTCCCCAGGCCTTCATGTGTGCCAGAGCATTCCAGTGTATTGCCCTCATTTTCATTATATATGTGAGGCTGCTAGGGGAAATAGTGAGGAGATATGTGTTGTGGTGTCTCCAGTATTTAGATGACAGCCAGCTCTGTATCTGCATTTCATTCTCTGCTAAAATTGAGATTATGGTGGCAGAGTGGAGTACTCCGCTGGGGAAATTGATGATCAAGATAGTTGTTCCTTCAGCTGGAGGAGCTTGATAAGTGCTTGTTAATCAGGTTTGTAACCTTGGGGTTCTGTGGGACTCACTGCTGCTGCTTATTGACCAGCAAGCTGCAATGTCTAGGACAGCATTTCATAATGAATTTTTAGCGAGAACATTTTGACCTTTACTTCTGAATGTAGACCTGCCCAGTGATCCATTTATTGTTTCCTCAGAACTGAACGGCTGTACTATTTTCTACATCAGGCGTGCCTTAAAATTATTTGTGAACACTGGCAGGTGCAGAATATCATACTCTGCTAGTTCAAGAATGTTTTTCAGCGGATCCCCACGTTAAATATTAGTGTTATAAAAAGCATGTTTAAGAGGAAAGCAGCATGGTCTAGTGCTGGGGTGGCCAACCTGAGCCTGAGAAGGAGCCAGAATTTACCAGTGTACATTGCCAAAGAGCCATAGTAATATGTTAGCAGCCTCCCCATCAGCTTCCTGCCAGCAGCCCCAGCGATCAGTGCCTCCCTCTCCCACCCCATGCCTCCCACCTGCCACAATCAGCTGTTTCACAGTGTGCAGGAGGCTCTGGGGGGGGGGAAGGGGGAGGAGCAAGGGCATTGCAGGCTCTGGGGAAGGGACAGGAGCCTTGGGGGAAGGGGTGAAATGGGGTCAGGACCTGGGGCAGAGTCAGGGGTTGAGCAGTGAGCAACCTCCGGCAGATTGGAAAGTTGGCGCCTTTAGCTCCAGCCCTGGAGTGAGCACCTATGCAAGGAGCCACATATTAACTTCTGAAGAGTTGCATGTGGGTCTGGAGCCACTGGTTGGCCACCCCGGGTCTAGTGATTAGAATACTGTGTAGGGGAGTCAGGAGACCTAGTTTCTATTCCCATTTCTGATACTGACTCTTTGTGACCATAGCCAAGCCACATAACTTCCCTATGTGACCTGGGAATGTTCTTAATGTTTTATCTGAATACTGTGTTGGTGCCTCAATGTCCCCATGGCAGTTCTTAAGGATCTGGCAGAGCAAGGGCCAGTGCATCTAAATGCCTGACACTCTGTCTCCTAGCAACTGATGGCCTGGGCCCCTTCCCTGCAAAGCTGCCAACTGAAGGTATTGGAGACAAAGGGATCAGGTGACCTCATGGCCCGGGAAAGGGGCTGAGCAGAGAGGAGGGTCTGGAAGGGGTGGTTAGTCTGGAGCTGGCTGGGGTCGAGGAGTGGAGGGCAGGTGTGGGGGGTCTGCCTCACTGCCCCCAGAATGGACCCGGCTGAGGGGTCCGGTTCGCTGTATCTACAAGCTCTGTTTTAGATCCTGTTCCTGTCATCGAATAAACCTCTGTTTTACTGGCTGGCTGAGTCACGTCTGACTGCAAAGTGAGGGTGCAGGACCCTGTGGCTTCCCCAGGACCCGCTGGGGCAGGCTCACTGTGGGAAGCGCACGGAGGGGCAGAGGATTCTGAATGCTCCAAGGAGAGGCCCAGGAGGTAAAGACGTGTGAGCTTCTTGTCCTGAACAAGTCTGCTCCAAGGGAGAGGAGGCTCCCCAAAGTCCTGACTGGCTTGGCGGGGAGCAGTTCCAGAGCATCGCCCGGTGACTCCGTGACACCCTGTGCCTCAATTTTTCTATTTGTAAATGGAAATATTTCCCTAACTCATTGAGATGCAGTGAGTCTACATTTATTGTTTGAAGAGTGTTTTGAAATCGTTAAATAAAAGGTGCCTCATGTAAATACAGTCTTTACTGAATTTTGTGGTATGCTCAGACTCCATTCAATACCGTATCTTCTGTCTTTTTCTTTCCCACCTCTCCAGGCTACCTGGAAAGGAGGGAATGCGTTTTTCCTTCTGTTCCTCACCTCTGGAAGTGAGGAGTCTCTTCTTGCTCCTGGGTGCTTGGATATAATGAGGATTTCAACTGTTCAAATTTTTCTTCCCCCTTGTCAGCTTTGTCTCTTGCATTGTTCACGACTGCCTGGTCTCTACACTGTCAGGTTGCACAGGGAGCGCTCCTATCACAGGTGCTTCACTCTTTCTGAGAATAAGGCCAGGGAAGTGGATTGTGCAAGTTGATAATGTACATTGGTGCATAGTAGTGCCTGTGGGGCTCGTGAATCACTTTTTGAATATCTACTCCTGAGGGTATTCTGCACCAAAAAATTAAAAATTCTGTGCACAATATTTTAAAATTCTGCAAATGTTGTCAAATAAAAGTGGAGGCTCCAGGATGGCATTGGGGAGCACAGGCCACTGGCTGCACAGAGGTAGGAGATCATTATGTGGCTCCCCTTCTGACTTCTTTATTATTGACAATTCTACAAAAATCCATCTAGTGAAGGACTAATAACATTATGTATCAGGGTTCCTTTTGTTCCTATCAACTTCCCCTTTAGAACAGGGTCAGGTTTGACTTTTTATGTTCAAATTTGATGAGAAAACCTGACATAGACAAATTATTTTTTATTCTCAACTTTTGAGAGATATTACCGTGTATATTTTTTTCAGATCCATCTGCGTATGGACCTCCCATTGAAATCAGTGAGGTTTGATGGATGGAGAACTAATTGGACCTCTTATCAGATAATCTATAGTCAATTTTGTTTTGATACCTACTAAAAAGCAACACAAAACTTGTCATTTTTGTTCATTCAGTTGTAGCCAACTCATGTGAATATACTAAGGCAAGATAGTTAGGAGTGCTGGTAGCGTAGGGTCTGAGGAGAGAATCCAAATAGCCAGATAATCCTGCTGTAAGAGTGCTGAGATGATGGGGCATACAGGATTTCCAGGTTTATGGATCTTGGGTAGCAGATAGAATACCCCTGGTTGGGGTTCTAGGGGTGTGTCTACGTAGATTTGTTCCCGTGCTATGTATGTGCTGCTGTGAGGATATCAGAATTCCAGGTTTGTTGCTGAAATCACAAAACAAATGTAAAGTTGCCACACTTACCAAAACCTCCTACTATCTTCTTTAATATCCTATGAAAACACATAATATTTAACTAATGCTTATGCATTGACATTTGTTTTGTGACTTCAGTGACAAATTTGGAATGATTTTGGAAAGTCAGCTGATCTGAATTTTTTTTTCCATTCAGTACCAAGTCCTTCCTAATGGGTAGTTTGGGATGTCTATCCTACTTTACTAACAGGCTATAATAGCTGAAACAAGGCAGCACGTTGCAGAATTCATATTCCATTTTCTACCAATGTTTATTTCATATTTGCTTTGTTTAGAGTTTAGTTTTCAAACTCAGATTTCACAGTGGACCAAATCTTGTCTCATGTCAGCCTGACTTTTTTGCTGACACCATCTTTATTCAGCTAATGCCTCTCTTTGTGGAATATTTGGACAGCATTTTCAATACCATTGTAAAGGTGTGTTACTCCTGTGTTAATTGAGAGTCATGAACCCAGTGTTAAGTGCTTCCTGGAAGATTGGTGGGAGTTGAGTGCACTCAGACCCTTGAAGGATCAGGCTTCATGTAGGAACATTTCCCTTCTCTTGTAGAGAAGAATAGTTTCCAGTTCATTTTTGTTCTGTTTCTTGTACAGAAGTAGATTTTTGGCATGCATGATCTTTTCATTAATAAGCAAAGAGATTTTGTTGTCAAGCTTTGTTATATAATCAAAAGAAAACCATTTGACATAGAATAGTTTTACAGTATTAAGTTTCCAATATAAACTTCATTTTGGCTACTCCTCTAAGATCCATAAACAAAGGAATATCAGCCTCAACATTGATAAGTTAGCTAGCTCCAGACCTTTTTGCAATTTAAAGTGAACAATAGTTAAACTTTTTCTTTTCTAGTGCGAGGATCTGAAGGATTCTACATGGTGACTGGACCACCTAGTTTTACTGAGAATACAACATTGCAAAGGTACTTTTGTTCTGAACGTTCCATCTTTTGCAGAAAAGAAAACAGTTTTTCTAAATATTTAATATACATCATTTGGGAAAAAAATCATAAAGTGAGTGCCAATATCTGATGATGAATTAATTTTAATCTAAGCTAATAACTTAGAAAATTGGTGTATTTGAGGGCTTTACATTTGTATACACACCAAAAATATTTGTATTTGGTAGTTGACTATAGCCCCACCAGAGCATGTAAGTATAATTACACAGACAGATTCTGTTATCTCTATTATAACATAAATACTCCCCAATAATTTCTATGAGCAGCATGGAAACTGGTTGTAACACTGCTTTTCATCTTGTTTTATGAGAGACCTCTTTTGTGTGATATATTTGACTGTTCATGTGTATTTGTTATGTTTTTTAGGGACTTCGGGAAAAACTGCAAAGTTTTTGCTTTCAGTAAGGATGGTACTCTCTTTGCATGGTGCAATGGAGAAAAGTCAGTGCTGCTTTTATTATGAATGATTTCCTTTAATTGATGTTATGAGATCTGGATATATATAGAGAGAGTAGAATGTGCATAAATGGTATTAAAGAAAACACAATCAAGGCACTTTTGGTACTCCAGTTGCAGTGGTAGGTTTTGTTTTAAATTAGTGTATTATTTATTATTGATTTCATATATGTATAGGGGAACCCATCACCATGGAATCTAGATGCCATTTTCTTAAGGAATGATATTGTTTCTGTTCACGTTGCCCAGTTAAAAAAATATCCAATTCCCAGTTCTGGGACTCATCCCAGGACCTTCAGCATAGGGTTGCAGCATGATTTCTAGGCTAAATTCTTTAAAAACAAGAGAAGGAAATGATTGTATATGGTCTTATTATTTTGAAAATATTCTGGATGCTCAGAATGCTTGGAACTACTTGATTGTCCACCAAATGTGGACTTTTCAGTACAATACGAGGTAGTTTAAAAAAGAAGTTGGCACTTTAGGCCAGATGCTGTTAGGTACTGAATTCCCTAAGTTCCAGTGAAATCAATGGAAAATGAGGATTCTGAGCTCCTTACAGGATCAAGCCCCCTTATTTATAGACTACACGGATTCAGGCCCTCCTGTGAAGAATCATGCCTCAGAAACATTCCTTTCTGCAATAATGGCCCATTAATAGTGATTGGAAAGAGGAGATAAGAACCTGTTTTGAGGTTTTAAGATTCTTAATGCTCTGTTTACTCATTACCTGGCTAGTGGAGAATACAAAATGTCTGTTAATGCTAATGAATATTTTGTTCTCGGCTCAATTATGTACCTCCAGAATTTTGAGGTTTTTCACCACTGTGCCAGCTGGAAAGGTCCCGTCACTGGGAGAGGGGACAGTTAATGTAGCCATTGGGGAGCAAGGTCCTACTCCAGTCACTGGAGTCTAGCATTGGGTTGGATAGCGTGTGATTCTATTTGTATATTGTTCTTTGGATTCCACATGGTGCAGGTCACCATCAACCTTTAGTTTCCACAAACGTACAATGTCAAAGCTGTTATCTCACCTTGTAGTTATTTTTTTACTGTGATATACATGTTCGCTGGACAAAAAAATTAAATGCAGTGTCTTACAGATTTGACTCTGTTCTTCCTAGCTATTGTCTATCTGTAACTCAACTTTAACGTTACAGAAACATAGGTAAGAGGTTTTTTGTGGCAGTTTTTTTTTCAACTGGAATGTAAATTTTTGCAGACCAAGTTTGTAACATGTTTTTGACCTGAGATTTTTATTTACTAATTTACTTTTTGGTATGATTGGATATGTGGTCTTAAAATGTGTTTTAATCAACATTTAACAAAAGAAAAAACCTTCCTGCATTTAGTTACATCAGCCAAATGTGGAAGATATGTAGAACAGCCAAACATATGTGAAATGACATTGGCTATTGATTAACCAGGCTAATCAAGCTTTGTTGAAATGACCTCTCTTGGTTCCAGAATAAATATTGTGAATGTTGCCAGCACTGAATTACTGCACTCTTTTGATCTCCCAAAGGCAGTTTGCCTTGAATTCTCGCCAAAGAATAATGTCCTGGCAACGTGGCAGGCCTACACAAGTGAGTATTTTACCATCTGTAAAAATACATGAGAGAATTATGCACCAACTCAATTCAACATAAAGACTTGCCATTACTTGATTTGCTTTGATTTATATAACATTTTGCCAAAGACGACATGGGGGGGGGGAATGGTTTCCTCTATGTACAGGTGCATGGTCAAGTGCATAATAGAGGAAAGATGCCTTCTGAAGCATCAGGTATGGGCCATTGGACTAGTGGTCTGATCTACTGAGCAAGTGCTGTGTTTTAAAAAAATTACTGCATACTACATGGAGAATATGTTTTGTCTTAGTGTATGTGCAAAGTGCATCAGGTGGCACATGACTAGGTTTCATCGCTGAATTTGGTCCGCTGGTTGGGTCATTAGGTTTCCCGGCCAGGTACTGACTGGGAGTAAGACGTGAGCGCTGATCCATGCCTCCCAGAATATGTGTGGACATACTAGAATATAGTTCAAAACAGCTTATAACCATGCAGATAAGATGCTTTATGGAAAGAATTCATCATTAAGCGAAAGAGAAACTGAGACTTGAACATGGGAGTTTAAAGAGTGGCTGGGTGAGGTTCTAGGTGGCAGAACAAATCAGAGTGGGTCCCAACTGTGGAAAGTCACAGGGAGGGAACAGTAAGGCCAAGGTTAAAAGACTGTTGTGAATATCCAAGTCAGTAGGTGTATTTTAGATAATGAGTGAAATGAGTCCATGGAGAGTTTGCAGTTTATGGCCATGAAAGCAAAGGTGATGGATGATGGGGGTGGATGTGGTCATGTGGGAACAAATCTCAGAGCATTTGGAACATTTACTTTCAGTTGTTTGCCCACATGGTAGATTTTCCGAGCTCTTGACTTAATTTGTAAAACCTTTTTTTATAAAAAAACACCCCCAGCCTTTTCTAGGGTTAGTGACTCTATTCCTGTGCCGTTGTCTCATAGTGTAGGGAGGAGAAACCAGGAACTTCAGAGTTCTAGTCAGTTTGGGCTTTCCTGTTGACTTCCTGTATTGCCTTAGGGAAGTTGCTTAAACCTGACACTACTCTGAAAATGGACTCTTTAAAATGGCATTGTGAGGGTTCATGTTTGTTGACCCATAAGGATTTCCATATCAGACATACTGGGGGTGGGGGTGGGGAAACTAAACCCCCAAAACTAGTCTGGAAAACTGAACTCTGAGTGTCACGCTGAGTGCATGCTTTTTTGTGCATAAAGGTTGTGCAGTCCAAATTAGTCCATTAATTACACTTATTCACCCAAATAGGGCATAATTTGAAGACTAAGAGTCACCTATGCACCTTTTCTGCCAATGTGGTTAATTGACTGGAACCCAGTTATCAGTTCTGTTGATGCGTGAGCTGCAATGGGCTCCCCTTCATTTTTTCTCAGCTATATTGGCTCTGTAGGGCTAACAGGAGTGAAAAGTTACTTTTAGTTACTCAAGTCCGTGGATGGAAGTCTGAGTGCACACAGGGAGCTGATCTGATTAGTAAGTAGAGGCTATTTAGTCTGTAGAGTAGTACTGTATTTTAATAGTAGCATCTCGCTACCTCCTGGGTATGAAAATTAATTTGGTTAGTGTTTGAGTTGCACTGTTAACAGGTAGAGAGCAATTCAAATGCAAAGTAGTATTATTAATGGTCAGATCATTTACTACTATGGTAAGAATTTTAGATATAAAAAAAAATCTTCATATTCTTTTACAATTGATGAGCTACCTTCTGTGGGGAAACCTGCTAGAGGGTATGGTCGGGAAGACTGTTAATGTTGCTTATGGCATCCTAGGAAGCTAAAGGAACCACAGAATGAAGCCATGGAAAAATAGTTTAGGGACTGGAAATTAGGAGGAAGAATCAGGAACCGTTGCTGATTAACAGAAAGTCATCTCTGCAGTAAATACTTTTGAATGTTGCATATGGCTAATACAATAAAAAATTAATTCATTCAGCAAATCTAACTCCTGGTTTGCTGATAAATGGAACGGAAATGACACAGTCACTTGAACATCTTAGCAAATAACAAAACATGAACTTGGATAATTAACTACAAGGCACTGATCCAGAATATCACAGCATTGAGGAATGCTGGATGCTTCACCTAGTGCAAGGTAAATCCAGTAAACTGGAGGAGCATAACTCCCATATTTAAAGAAAAAGTAGATATGTGGTTGCACAAAATAAGCAGCTGGTCCAATGAAGGAATAGGTGAAAGCCTTATACTGTCAGAATTTGCCAAATTTAGGACTTGATCTTGCAAAGTGCTTGCACATTCATAAGGGTGGTTCAGCCCTTTGCAGGATTATGAAAGGCCATTGTTGGGGTGGAATAGGATGGTGAGTGAAACAGACCTAAACTTATTCCTGGGGCTACCACTGCAAACCTATGTTTTTATTACAGCTGCAAAAGATGGCACAGCAGGCATGCCCAACCTACAACTTCATGATGTAAAAACTGGGAAGTGTTTAAAGTCTTTCATCCAGAAAAAAATGCAGAATTGGTAAATAATATTTTCAAGTATTAATTATCTGCAGACAAATATAGTTTTCAAAACCTAATTTTGAAAGTATGATTTTAATATTGTGTTTGGTTCTCAAAATACTGTCTGTTACAAACTGAGAGTATCTATACTAGTATCTTTGTACAAATATGTAGTCAGTTTGTAACATAGTAAATCCACTACCATTTTGTACAACTGGGGGGAAATAGTACCATTAGTAACTGGTTGTATGATATTTTTATCACTAATCTCATATAAACTTGTAATATTGTTGAAACTCTTTGTAAGCATTGGTCTAAACATAAGTTATGAAATGTAGTTTTAAAATATTGAGATAGTAAATGTTGCCTACTTCAATTTTTATATGTATATATATGTGTGTGTGTGTGTGTATATATATATGTGTGTGTGTGTGTGTATATATATATGTGTGTGTGTGTGTATATATATATATGTGTGTGTGTGTGTGTGTGTGTATATATGTGTGTGTGTGTATATATATATATATATATAATATATAATATATATAATATATTTTTTTAAATCTTAGGTGTCCTTGCTGGGCGGACGATGAAAGAGTATCTGCTAGGATTGTAAATAATGAAGTGCATTTCTTTGAAAACAACAACTTTGGTATGCAAACATTTCTAAGATTTGGCTTCATTGCATTCTAGATCTCTCTCTTTTGCCTATTTTCACTCTTTCCGCATTTTTTTCTGATTTTTTCATGTCATTGGCTTTATCTGAAATCTTGCTTAAATCCTCTTTTATTTTGGTACCCAGAATAAATAAAGTCTTATGAAGTCCTAGCATATTTTCAGCACATTGACATTTTTTGTTTTCTGCTTCTCAACTGCCCCTCTGTAATGTGAGGTAGTTCCCAATTTTAGATACAGAGGGCCAATTCTGCATTGCTCTATGCCCAGTGGAGTTCAAAAGATGTGTGTCAGTATAGAATTTGACCCATGATTTCTTCTGTGGGTTGTACTGAGCTTCTCTCTTTTGGTTTCCAAAAAGCCACAAGAAGATTGACGCTTGTGGCAACACCATTACTATGGAGCCAGGATATTTTCCAGAGTAGTTCAGCATTAACCAAAGGTATTTGAGAAGTAAAGAGAACAAGCTGAGGCAGAGGGAAGGAACCCAGAAGAGTCTGGAGATACAGAATGTTGAAAATGGAAGAGAACAAAAGGAACTCCAGGGAAAGAGATGAAAAGACAACAGCGAAAGTAGAACGGAGGAATTCAGAGAAAAAGGAAAAACGTAGATGACACAAAAGTTGTCTGAGGGGTGATGGTGTAACATGCTGCCTTACAGGAGACATGGCTTTAGGATTCAGGGGCAGTTTCTTCTGAAACTAGTGGAACTTGGAAATATAGAGACATGGGATGTCTCTGGCTCCATGCTTGGAGGAGGAGGAAAGTTAGGGTGAAGGTCCCTCCCCTGTAATTTGGTGACTGGTTTACAGAGTAACATTAGTGTTGTTCTGGGAGGAGGCTTTTCACCATTCTTCCCACGTGGAAGAAACCTTCCATAATGCTTATCAAAGGGGAGGTGTTCAGGGGTTATGCTGGGAAAAGTCTGTATTCTCATCAGGTGGGGTTTCCTACACTGTGCTCTTGTTCTTTCCCATTTCTGATCTGTTGTAAATGGAGAGATGAGACTGCTATGAGAGCAGACACCCTTTAAGCTTTTTATTTAACATTGATTATTATTAGTTTGTGTAAATCCTGCTGAGTTTACTTAGCAATGGCGGTTCATCAACTGAATCTTGAAATTTGTTTGAGAGGGCTAGAAAACCTACATTAATTAAGCCCCAGTTGTCAAGAGAGAATTTCATGATAGCATGGCCACTTCTCCTGCTGTGCTGCCTATTGGCCACCCCCTAAGGAGAGTGCCAGGTATTCCTTTCTCTCTCTCCCATACTCCTTCCTCCTTCCCCCCCCCCCCCCCAGAGGTTTTATGGTATTGGCAATGCACTCACCCCACAAATCAGTCAGGGTCGTTCAAAGGGATGTTAGGTGCCACCTCACCTCTCCCAAAAGCTATAGTAGCAGGAACAAGGCAATGGCTTCCAGACTTAGCTTGGGCAGAAGCTCTCCATAATCCCTAGTGAGATAGCTAAGGAACTCCTCTATCATTTGGTAGAGAAATATGAGGTGTGTCTACTAAGGTGTTGGGGTCATTTGTCACTTCTGCCACTAAGCTCATTCTGACAGCTGCTCAAATGAGACTGTTTTCCCTCTGTATTGCGCGGGAACTGGCACCGAGTGCAGGATTCACTTCCAAAGAAAACTCCTGTGTGTAGGGGGAGTGATCAATTCACAGCAGGCCTTTCAGAGAGCCTGCTGTGGGGAGCAATCACCTGTGTCCTATCCACAAAGATCCAAGAAGGGGAGCCTGTACAGAGGGGAGCAGGATGTGTGGGAGTGGCCACACTTTCTCTGAAGACAGCGTAGTTAAGGTGGGGGGCTCTGCCACTTGCTTTGGTTGTAGAACATGAAGTATGTTCATGCAGGTTCAAAGACTTTCTTGCTGTGTGAATTTCCCCTCCAAGGTTAGTAGAATGTTTTAAACCCAAGGCTGATTCAAGTGGGTTCAAAGTTTGATGGAGACATTTCACACCCTATAATTGTCATACTTGTGATCATAAAGAGAAATAAATCTAGCCAAAATTTCAAGTCGGAGAGAATACATAATCAAAGGTGGTTATCATGCAGCTTTTGCCAAGTAAAGAATCTTTTTATGGTTAAGTACATTGTTCCCTGGGATATGCTCATAAAATAATATAATATAAAAAATACGTTAAGTAGTGTGAGTTAACAGTGTTTTGTCATTAACCTGACCGTAATTGTGATTTTGCAGATACTATTGCAAATAAACTTCATTTGCAAAAAGTTAATGATTTTGTGTTATCACCAGGACCACAGCCAAGCAAGGTACCTATAATGTTTATTCACAATTCATATATTTTGGTTTTCTTTAATTCCTTTAGAAATCATTGTATTTCTTTGTCTTTTGTGCTACTAAGAACAATGCATCACTAATTTAATATAATTGTGTTGATTTAGGTTTCTGTGTATGTTCCTGGAAGCAAGGGTGCACCCTCGTTTGTAAGGTTGTACCAATACCCTAACTTCGGTGGCCCTCAGTCTGCATTGGCCAATAAAAGTTTCTTTAAAGCTGACAAGGCGACAATGCTCTGGAATAACAAAGGTACAGCAGCTATTTAATTTAATCTCTTGTATTTTATTCACTAACCTCAAGGTTTGGTTATTTGCTTACTGTTGTTTTTGTATTCGTCAAATGCAAAGACAAAAAATTTGTGTTAATGCAACATTAATGTTATAATTTTAAACAATAAAGTTCTCATAACTTGCCCACATTGCCCTTCATGATCTCGTCCCCATCTATATCTGCTCTCATTTCCTCCTAATCATCTTGCTCCCTCAACTCCTTGCATACCTTTCTTTTTCCCGAACCCTATAATTTCTTCTTCCATTCTCATCTTTGCATGCTCTTTCATGCTGTCCTGTATATCTATGTAGGACTAAAAAATCTGTTATAGTTAAACTCCAGCCTCCAAAGGAAATCCCACCACACCGTGTCCTAATTCTTGTTGATGCAGAACATACTTTCTCCTTTTTTCATGTCCTTTAAAAGCCATTTCATCCAGAAATCCTGCTTCATCATCCTTCCTGTATGTCGTGTATTCTTTAGACTGTAATCTCTTTGAGACAAGGAACATGCCTTACTTTCTATTGTAAAATGCCACAGACGTTTGCATTGCTACATTAAATGTGTGGTAATCACCATTCCACATACTCTTTATGACCTAATTTTGCCCTGACTATGTCCACACAACTCCCATTGAGGTCAGTTGGAATCATCTGTGAATATCTGAGAGTAGAAGCTGGCCCATTGTATTCAGTTGTACATTTAACATCATAAATAATAATCTGAAATATTCCATATTTGTGTAATGTGAGCAAGTTCAAGTTACTACAAGAATCTGAACATGCATTTCATGACTTTTGAAGGTATACGTGGAAGCAAATGTTTGTTTATAATTTCCATAAATTTTATAAAGTGGGATTAAAACACTACTTTCTGTACTCTCTCATTTGTGTAGTCAAAAATCTAGAAAATTAGAGAACAGACTGAAACAACACAGACACACATTTACATAACTAATGAAACTTTATTAATACATACTTCTAGTCCCATGAACACAGATACTGCCTAATATGGGGAAAATTCATTTTATACATATGTATTGTATGTGCCTTCATGTGTAATGTATACAATTCCACCCTGTTTAGACACGTACATTTTGCAGTTTCCCAAATCTAATTACATAAAAACACGCCACATTTGAGATGAGCTGCATAGTCCACTTTGTGCTTTACCACTCATGAATAATGATGGTCATTTCAAAGCCATGTTAAAACTTTTATACTAACCACCGATTATTACATATACATGTGAACAGAAGGCAATGTTTATGTTATATACATATATGTTTGCTTATATGCTATTTGTGTTTGCGTAAGTGAAATAGATACACATACAAAAGCTATTAATATGCAAAATTGTTTTGTTTTATTGGTAAACTGGCCTTGATGCTAGTTTACAGTTAGTCTTGGTCAGGTGGAAAGCTTAATATAGTTATGTTAGTGTTATGCATGTATAAAAATTCTCTTTACACCACTTAAAAAAAACCCTTCCCTCTGAATAATTCAGAATGAGTGAATGAGTTTTGCTCACATTTGCTGCATCCTCTTTAAATGAAAAAAGATCATCTTTGGCTTAAAAATTAAGAAGGGAAAATTTTAATTGAAAAGGAGAAGATGATAGAAAGTTCTGAGCATGTGATAAGGCATCTATATAATCTTAATTATAGATTTCACAACTGGCCAAACTTAAAATTCTTTCTCTGTGTATATAGTTGTTTCTGTTAGTGGAGTCTAAAATGTAGAGTCTCAGGATTACTAGATGGTCTGCAATTTTAAAGGAATCTTATTATGTTTTCTACCCTAATAGCTACGGCTGTGCTAGTAATAGCTAGTACAGAAGTTGATAAAACAGGAGCTTCCTATTATGGAGAACAAACCCTGCACTACATTGCAACAAATGGAGAAAGTGCTGTTGTACAACTACGTAAGTGGCTTTTGGACATTTACATAGTGTTATGTCATATGTTAATGGGAATTGTTTCTAATGTATGCTAAATATCTTACAGTTTTGGTGAAAACAGTGAACTACTGTTTGACATTCAAATATGTTTCTGCACTAAACAGATATTAAGTTAGTTAATTTTGTTACCTCCCATGGTAGAGTTTCTATGACAGCTCCAATTTCTGTTTAATAACTCCTTGACTCTTGAAAAACTTCTAAATTGCATCATGCTTGGTGGCATATGCTTTGCTATCCTAAAGTTCAATCAAAGCATGAAAGCATCCCACATGAGGAAGCCCCACCTCTTTTTGAGGACAATTCATAATAAGCATAAGACTGTTACACTGCCCTGCCCCCCACAAAGGCACACATACAAACTAATCATATCCCCTATATACAGTGAAAAGACGCATTGAAAAACAAAAAGTTTACTATTTTGGAGGAAAAATCACTAAAACTTCTGGATGAGACAGTATTGCCAGCCCCAAAAGTTCAAAAACCATGAGTCAGGCTCACCAAAAATCATGAGATTATGTAAAAATTATAGATTTGGTGTTCTTTTTATTTGCCTTCTGCTTTTTGAGCCTTTAGAGTGCACTGGGGTCACATTTTGAAACTTTCTCCATAGCCATGGGGGCTAGAAACTTACTTTTTTTTTAAGAATGAAGGCTGAAATCATCACATATCCACTTGACCCCAGGAGCTGGGGCTTTAAGGAAAACAATAATTATCATGAGACTCATGACAAGATCATGAGAGTTGACACCACTGGGAGATTTAAAACCGACACTTTTTTTGTACAAATAGGGGTGTTTAATCCCAGTGCCCTGGTTCAATACTAAAACCACTAATCTGTTTACCTAAAATTTCCTCTGCAATGGTGTTCTTCTCTGCACTGTTAAAGACTGTTGTGTGTCAAGAGTGTTGGGAGCCTGAAGGCCTGTCTACACTACAAACTTAAGTCGAACTATGTTAGGTCAACTTACAGCAACCGCAGTAATTACTGCAGTGGTTCATGTCTACACTACTTTCTTTCTGCCAGTGGTGTACGTCCTCACCAGGAGCACTTCCACCAACTTAAGAGAGGCAGTATGGGGGACTGAGAGCTTAGGCTCTCAGGTCCATGCATAGCTCCCCACTGCGAATCCAGTTGCCCCCTCCCCTGGGCTCTTGGCTCCCTGCCGGGAGCCTAGCTGCCCGTTCCCAGGGGGGAGCTCTGCACCGAGAAGGAGCCCCTAACCTGGAGTGACAGCAGGGTTAATCAGCAGGGAACCTACCAGCCTTTCTTGTCAATTTCACCATTCCAGTTAGGGCTTGTGCCTGTGTCTCTTAATACCCTCTTTGCCAACTGATATTTACATTTCAGATGCCTTAATATGCCCCCTTATTTCAAATTTTTTTTTTAAATGAAACTTTGTAGTTAATAATCCTTTGTAGTTAATAATCCTTAATGTGGGTATTCTCTTTGGAGGGAAAAATGAAGTATGACTTTGTTTATAAAATTGGTTACTGCAACTGCAATAACTATTTCCAGTGTGTGTGCCAGAAAAAAAAATAACTACAGGAATCAGTGGTTGAAGCTCTTTAGATATACTGGGTCAACATTTTATTTTAAGAGTCATTACTTTAAGCACTAGAAATGCAGTTGATATTTTACAAGACATAAGTAAAGATGTCTATATATACCACATGGCAGTGATAACCATATGATAAATTTTACAACTATGTAATGAATCACATTTTTCATTCATCACTGAGCACCTCACTTGCACTCTGACCACTAATCCATCTCACCATAACTTAGTCTATTGTTCCAAATGCCTGAGCAGCTTCAGACAGTCCCCATTTTTTAATAAATATGCCACAAAAAAATGTTTTCTATTCTTCCCTTGTGATTATCAGGGTCCAGAGACCCACGGGGAGAAGAAGGGGTCTGAACCCCAAGAATAAACAATTAAATCAACTGATAGCATATGGTATTACTGTATTGTAAAAGTATCGAGTAAGGTCTTTTATGAAAGCTGGTGATACACTGGTGATTAATATCACTGTGAAATAGATGTATTAACACTATATGAGGAATTAGGGATACTCACTGATATTGTGGTTTAAAATGTGTCTCCTCTTGCTAAGGCAAAAGAGTAACGCAGTTGCTCACAGTTTTGGGTGCCCACTTAACTCCATTAAAATAATATGTCACTGGTAAGAGGTTCAGGTTGAGCAATACTCATTCCTAGTCCAATGACAAATTAAAGTCCAGTATTTCACAACTATGAAGGCTTAGAAACAGGAGCTTTGTACAATTGTGAAAGAGGATATTTGTAGGTTTCCAGTGGGCCATTCCTGCTAGTTTTGGAAGGTTCTGAGCTATCATACTTGAATATTGAGACAAAAACGGGATTTTTCCACACAAAAAACTATTCTTACTATAGAAGTGGTGATGCTAACCAGAGAAGGAGAGGAACTCAGAGTTGGTGGGGGGGGGTTATGTGGTGCAATCTCTAAATAAAACTGAGCATAAGACATTGGTTTGCAATATTAATTTCTACCAAAACCAAAACAAGTTACCAAAAGTTAGTTTTTCTGGAGTTGCGAATGATTGGATTTCAGGAAAGCTTTGTAATCATGTTTTTCATTTGTTTTTGTTTTTTTTATCCAGACAAATGTAAATGATATGATTTCATAATCTTACTTTTTTTCTTTAGCAAAAAATGGTCCCATTTATGATGTAGTATGGAATCCCAATTCCACAGAGTTTTGTGCTGTGTATGGTTTTATGCCTGCAAAGGCAACTGTTTTCAATCTGAAATGTGACCCTGTGTTTGATTTTGGAACTGGCCCTCGTAATGCTGCCTACTACAGCTCTCCTGGACATATTTTAGTACTAGCAGGATTTGGAAATCTCAGAGGACAGATGGAAGTATGGGATGTAAAAAACTACAAACTTATTTCCAAGCCACTGGCATCAGATTCTACATATTTTGCTTGGTGCCCTGATGGGGAACATTTTGTAACTGCTACATGTGCTCCAAGGCTACGAGTTGGTAATGGGTACAAGATCTGGCATTATACTGGCTCTGTTCTACACAAATGTGAAGTCCCACCGAATGCAGAAATATGGCAAGTTTCCTGGCAGCCATTTTTGGATGGAACATTTCCAGCAAAAGCAATAACTTACCAGGCAGTTGTAAGTGGACTGCCAAGTGCTGAGGTGAAGGTTGCCAAAGCTTATAGACCACCAGCTCTTAGAAACAAGCCTATAACCAGTTCCAAGCTGGTAAGTAAACTTTATCTCAATTATGTTGGTCCATCATTTCATCTGTACTTGAAATTTGATTGCAAAATACTTTATTGGTTGGGGAATGATGACCCTAATCTTGGGGTTTTTGTTTGTTTGTTTTCTGTATTTTAAGAAATAAACATTTGCCTTTTAACAGGCTTGTTTCACTGATTGCCCCTCTGCTCCCTGTTTGCAGGAATGTTTGCTAGGAATGCTGTAATTTTATGGGGCAAATCCTCTTCCCTGCACAAAACTGCCCCTTACACCAGCAGTACAAACAGTTGCAAATGCTGCCTCCTCTTGTTGCCGTTGAACAACAAAGAGAGCCTGAGTGGGTGGGTAAACTGTCACTTCAGTTGTGGTGTGTTCAGCTGGTTTTCATGAACCAACATGCTAAAGTCAGACATAACACAGATTTGGCCAGGCTTGAGCCAGTGCTGAAGTAGTTGAGTGGTTGTTTGCCCTCCTTCAGTACACTTTGGGCATTTGTGACCCAGTGATACTATTGGCAAGTCCACTGCAGCTTAACTAATATCCTTATGTGGATCTACTCATTTATTTAGCCTTGCTTTATTTTCTTTTTCAGTTTTCAGAAGTAGATTTGTGTGTGAAGATAGTATCTGTAATTAACGATTACCCCAGCCTTGATCCGTGTTTTTGTTTTTATTTTATTTATTTTAGAGGCTTTGATTTTGAGGCTTCTTTCTTCCAAGGAGTGATAGACTCATCACAGGTTATCAGCAGTTAGTTATTACTAGGGTCTGACTTCACAGGTGCTACATAAGCAGAGTTAGCAAGAAAGATTCATTCTGTAACAGAATTCAGGGAACTACATTCTGCTAGCTTGTATGGAGGGGAAATCAGAGTTGTGGGTGGAAAACATATTTAAACCTATTTGACCATTTAATGTGTATGACCTGCTAAAACTAGTTTAGTTTTTAAGAAAATAACAGAGTATATTAATGGTTTGGTTTTGGGTTTTCTTAAGATGAACTGCAAGGGAAAAAAAGCTTCCTATCTTGGCTTCTTTAAGATGTCAAAAGAAAATCAAATTCGGTCTGTCCTGTTTTTGCTTGAAGGATTAAAGAAATGATGTGGGAGCTTTCTTAGCCCTTATACTGGAGGGGCAGGACTGTAAAATTGTTAACGAAGTGCTTTGCTTCCAACTATCCATCAGGCATTTGAGTTAAATAGGTGTAAACAAAAAGCAACATTTTAAACAGTCTGACTAAAAATCACCTTCACACTCAATTGTTCAGGTTTTATATTCCTAGTACTTGCTTTAATACTTTTCCAGCCATCTATAGATGCCTCTAGGAGAAACAGGGCAGAGAAGTCCTAAAAGGCTAGTGTGAAAAACAAAGGAAACTCTCTTTTTAGGAGCGACACATTTTTTAGGCTGCCTTCAACCATTAAAAGAAGCAGAAAGGGCATAAACCCATTTTTTTGTCCTTTGCAGGTCACCTTTTAAACTGTGGTACTTTAATACATAGAAAAGTTTTTTATAGAATGTTTATTCTTTTGTGAGATATTTTGAAGTATGGCACACATATTTCAGAAATGTCAATCTTATGTATCCCTTAGCATGAGGAGGAGCCACCTCAGAACATGAAACCACAACCGGGAAATAGTGATAAGCCATTATCTAAGATGGCACTTAAAAATCAAAGGAAGCACGAAGCAAAGAAAGCTGCTAAACAGGTACTGCTAGTGTCAGCCCTCTTAGGGGTAACTTTACATTAGCTTTTACAAATGTGTTGACTAGACCTGCAGTAACAAACTTTGGCAAATAAGCTTGTATTTTTTGCAGCTTACCTGTTCTATGGCTAGATGGCAGATTTCAGCTTTTGATGTTATCTCTAAAACTTCCACAATTACTAAAACATCCTTCTAAAGCGTATAATACTTTTGCTTAGTAAATTAGACCTGGTTTCGGTTTTTCTGGTTGTGGGGAGGATGGACCACTAGCTATTATAAGAAATATTTGTGGATGTATATTTGTTGTTTCATTCCTACCAATTTCATTATACTAAGCATGTTTCTTGTCTCTCTCTGTGGGAAGAATGAAAACACAATATATCAGAACTCTAGTATTATAGCTGACGTCTTCTGGTAGGAGCTCTGTCTCAAATAACATAACATATATAACTGAAAACTGTTCACAAACAAGAGTGAGCACCAGAGGACTAGTGAAAGGGAGAAATATTCAACAGCTTTTCTAGGTTTCCATGCTATAAAACAACCGAGCTGTTGTTTAAATGGTTTGCAGAAACAGTAGATGAAGTGTATTAACTTACAGGAGGCCAAAACTGATGGGAGCCAGGAATCAACACCATCTCCAGCATTACAGGATGTACAACACAGCATTCTGCCTTCTGTGACATCAGGAGACCCTGAGGTAGACAAAAAAATAAAGAATTTGAAAAAGGTGAGAGATTTTTCTAATGAAGAATAGTTTCCTCTTGTGGAAAGCCATGAAGGGCTAGTCTGATTGCGGAGATGACTAATAGCAGTGAGGTGTAGCGCGTACATAGAGCATACACCTCAGGCAGCTTCTCTCCTCTGCTTTCTCATAGTGTAAAGTAGCACAACAGTAACCACTTAAAAATGAGGCTGTCAGTATAGTGTCTAAGAACGTAAAAAAAATTGGGACTTGTTCAGAACAGCAGTAGTTTTTCCACCTTCCATTCTCAAGAACTGCTGGGTATTGGACAAAGGCTCTCCTCAAAAGGGCAGATGGTATAGCTGGTCAATATTTGTGAAGGAACTAAGTGAGCTTTCTAACCTTGCTTTGCAAATCCTAGTCTCATTTAGGATCTGGGAAGGCTGTTCTGACTTAAGGTTGGGGGAAGAGAGGGTTGGTGGTGTTTATACCTCAGGATTGCCAAAAAGGTATAAAGCTTGCCCTTGATGGAGCAGTGTTGGACATGTTTCTGTGTTGATCCTATCAACTGTGTGCAGAGAGAGAGTCACTAGAGGACAAAGGAGGTCAGTCTGTCTTTTGTCTCAGTCCCCAAACCTACAAAGGGACCCAAGTGTACTGCTTGTGTAGCTCTGTCAGGCTTCAGACTTCTTTGATTTAAATCCTTTCGAACAAGGGTAGAGTTGCATTTGGCCAGTACTGGAAAAGTTTTCCTATTTCTGCATTGCATAGCAGGCCATCTTTTCTTTGGTTCATAATACAGACAGATTTTCCTCTCCAAGTCAAGTTAGCTTCCTCTTTCCATATTCATCTCTTTGATTAAAGCCTCAGCCATGCTGAGGAAAGATGTATGGAGAAGGGAGATATTTACATTGGAGGAGTTCCCTTTCTGAATCTTAGATGTAGCTTCCCCATTCAAGAAATTATTCTACTGTGAAATTGTTATTGTTACTACTTTAGGGTCAGATTTTTATGCATAAAATAATCTTCCAAACTCTTCAGTACTAGATGGATGTTTCCTTACTCAGGTCTATTCATGAAGAAAGTAAGAGAGGTTGTTAGGTTATCTTGGATTCTGTTGATGTGACATTCTGATTTTTAGGTACACCTCTACCCCGATACAACACGACCCGATACAAGGCGGGTTCGCATACAAGGCGGTAAAGCTCTGACATGCTGCTCTGAGCAGCGTGTTAAGGGTGCTGGGCCAGGCCGGGGATAAGGGGTTTGATAAGGGGCAGAGGGTTTCAGGGGCGGTCAGGGCCCCCCCCTCAGGGTCTGGGGGCAGGAACTGTGGGAGGGCACTTTTGGGGGCCCCGCAGTCCCAGAGTGGTGTGGGGGGCCAGGAGCAGCCCGCTCTACTTCCCTCACCCTGGCCTCAGCATGTCGCTTGGGGAAGAGGGTTTGGGGGAAGGGATCTCCTCTCCCCTCCCCCCCACCCCCCCCACCAGCAGCGGCAGAACTGGAGCAGCCCAGCTCCCAGCCCCAGCGCTCCACTTCCCACCACAGGTGAGTATGGGGGGCATCCTTTCCCTAACCTCTCTGCACTCACCTGTGGTCGGAAGTGTTGTGACGCGACCCCAGCCCTTTCCGCTTTCCTTGCCCTGGTCCCGCCGTGTCACTGGGGAAAGGTCCTGCACTCACATACCCAGTGGGAAGTGGAGCACCACGGCTAAGAGGTGGTAGAGTGGAGCAGGCTGGGGCTGGGCTGCTCCGCTTCCCGCCGCTGCCGGTGAGTGTCTGTCAGGGGGTGGGGGGGAGAAAGGGGTCGGAGCAGTCAGGGGATAGGGGGGTTGGGTGGGGGGTGAGGTCCTGGGAGTGATTAGGCACGGGGGTCTCTGGAGGGGGTGGTCAGGGAACAAGGAACGGGGGGGGGTAGGGGCAAAGCAAGTTTGATATAACGCGGTGAGATTTTTTTGTCTCCCGAGGACCGCGTTATATCGGGGTATAGGTGTATATAAATGAAAAGTAGATGTATTTCTATTGCTAAGTCTCCCCATCAGAGTTTCTCCTTCTCTGTTAAGCTGATCAACTGTAAACTCAGAAAACTGGAAATTTCTGTTCCTCTCTTGGCTCTCCTGTTCTTCTGTTTTTCACAGAAACTGAAAGCAATCGAGCAACTGAAAGATCAAGCAGCTACTGGAAAACAGCTAGAGAAAAACCAGGTATTACTAACTGGCATATGTTTTTATTCAGGATCATACTTCTTTTCAGTGCACTTAAAGGCATGTCTATATGTACCACGCTGCAACTGTACCATGCAGCATGTCTGGTGAAGATGCTCTATGCCAATGACGTAATAAAACCACCTGCATGAACAACAGAAGCTATTTCAGCAGGAGAAGCTAATCCATAGTACATTTCAAATATAATTCTGGTTAAGTGCCTAAGTATGGCTTCCCTGTCTCTCTCCCATGTAGTGAAATAACTTACATTAAAAAAGGTAAAGCCTCTCTTCTCAAATTCACCTCTAAAGAGGGAGGGCCACTAGTGCTGAGGAACTACTAGGGAGCATGGCCAACAGAACACACACAGGAGCAAGGGAATCGGTCACCATTGGTAGCTATATGTCCCTCCCCATCAGAGCACATTTGTTGCTACTTGTTCTCTGCAGCCATCTGTGCCATTACCCACACTCCACTTGATTAGGTTAATTCTTGATGAAGAACACTAACTTGTGCTGCTTTTGCTATCATAAGTTACACACATTTGGATGGCAGCATGCTGTCTGTGGCTGCTTCTCAACTCTGTCGCTCCTTCAGCTGGCCAGACCCTTTTTTCACATAATTCCCCCTTTAGCAGGGGGAAAGTTGGCAGTTTTTCAAAGGGACACTATTAAGGGCCCAAAAGCAAGTTATTCCGATGGTTAGGAAAGATAGAAAATGTGGCAAAAGACCACCTTGGCTTACCCTTGAGATCTTGCGTGACCTACAAAATAAAAAGGCGTCATATAAAAAATGGAAACTAGGTCAGATCACGAAGGATGAATATAGGCAAATAACACAGGAATGCAGAGGCAAGATGAGAAAAGCAAAGGCACAAAATGAACTCAAACTAGCTATAGGAATAAAGGGAAACAAGAAGACATTTTATCAATACATTAGAAGCAAGAGGAAGACTAAGGACAGGGTAGGCCCACTGCTCAATGAGGAGGGGGAAATAGTAACGGGAGACTTGGAAATGGCAGAGATGCTTAATGACTTCGTTTCAGTCTTCACTGAGAAGTCTGAAGGAATGTCTAGTATAGTGAATGCTTACGGGAAGAGGGTAGGTTTAGAAGAGAAAATAAGGAAAGAGCAAGTAAAAAATCACTTAGAAAAGTTAGATGCCTGCAAGTCACCAGGGCCTGATGAAATGCATCATAGAATACTCAAGGAGTTAATAGAGGAGGTATCTGAGCCTCTAGCTATTATCTTTGGGAAATCATGGGAGACGGGGGAGATTCCAGAAGACTGGAAGGGGGCAAATATAGTGCCCATCTATAAAAAGGGAAATAAAAACAACCCAGGAAACTACAGACCAGTTAGTTTAACTTCTGTGCCAGGGAAGATAATGGAGCAGGTAATCAAAGAAATCATCTGCAAACACTTGGAAGGTGGTAAGGTGATAGGGAATAGCCAGCATGGATTTGTAAAGAACAAATCGTGTCAAACTAATCTGATAGCGTTCTTTGATAGGATAACGAGCCTTGTGGATAAGGGAGAAGCGGTGGATGTGATATACCTAGACTTTAGTAAGGCATTTGATACGGTCTCGCATGCTATTCTTATAGATAAACTAGGAAAGTACAATTTAGATGGGGCTACTATAAGGTGGGTGCATAACTGGCTGGATAACCGTACTCAGAGAGTAGTTGTTAATGGCTCCCAATCCTGCTGGAAAGGTATAACAAGTGGGGTTCCGCAGGGGTCTGTTTTGGGACCGGTTCTGTTCAATATCTTCATCAACGATTTAGATGTTGGCATAGAAAGTACGCTTATTAAGTTTGCGGACGATACCAAACTGGGAGGGATTGCAACTGCTTTGGAGGACAGGGTCAAAATTCAAATGATCTGGACAAATTGGAGAAATGGTCTGAGGTAAACAGGATGAAGTTCAATAAAGATAAATGCAAAGTGCTCCACTTAGGAAGGAACAATCAGTTTCACATATACAGAATGGGAAGAGACTGTCTAGGAAGGAGTATGGCAGAAAGAGATCTAGGGGTCATAGTAGACCACAAGCTTAATATGAGTCAATGGTGTGATACTGTTGCAAAAAAAGCAAACATGATTCTGGGATGCATTAACAGGTGTGTTGTAAACAAGACACGAGAAGTCATTCTTCCGCTTTACTCTGCGCTGGTTAGGCCTCAACTGGAGTATTGTGTCCAGTTCTGGGCACCGCATTTCAAGAAAGATGTGGAGAAATTGGAGAGGGTCCAGAGAAGAGCAACAAGAATGATTAAAGGTCTTGAGAACATGACCTATGAAGGAAGGCTGAAGGAATTGGGTTTGTTTAGTTTGGAAAAGAGAAGACTGAGAGGGGACATGATAGCAGTTTTCAGGTATCTAAAAGGGTGTCATCAGGAGGAGGGAGAAAACTTGTTCACCTTAGCCTCCAATGATAGAACAAGAAGCAATGGGCTTAAACTGCAGCAAGGGAGATTTAGGTTGGACATTAGGAAAAAGTTCTTAACTGTCAGGGTAGTTAAACACTGGAATAGATTGCCTAGGGAAGTTGTGGAATCTCCATCTCTGGAGATATTTAAGAGTAGGTTAGATAAATGTCTATTAGGGATGGTCTAGACAGTATTTGGTCCTGCCATGAGGGCAGGGGACTGGACTCGATGACCTCTCGAGGTCCCTTCCAGTTTTAGAGTCTATGAGTCTATGAGCAGATACAAGAAGCTGCTTTTTTATCCTTTCTCCCCTGGTGGACTAGCAGGGAGCATAGAAAGCTTTACGAATATAGAGGAGAGTCTTGTGGTCAAGTGATACTTGGGACAAATTGAGTTCTACCTCTAGCTCTGCCCCAAACTTCCTCATCCTGAACAAGTATCTTAACCTGTCTCTCTCAGTTTCCTCATCTCTAAAATGAAGATTACACTGTGTGAGGCTAAATTGAAGGGACACCTTCAACTTAAAAATTGTGTCTATTTGAAACTTTTTCCATGGTATAGTCACAAGTAACAACAGACTCTGCTAAGATTACCATAGCAGAGAGATGACGGAAAATAGTTTTCTTTATTTTTTTAAATTTTGCATTTCATAGCACCCAGTGAAATTGACTCAGCTCAATCTCCTTTGTGTAGTTTGTCAATTTTCCCTGTTGCTTATATGGGTCTTTAACATGGTGCTAAGGAGAGGAAAAACGAGGAGAAAAAATAGGACAATCTGATTATAAAGGCAAAAAAATTGGCAGAGAGACTTTGAGGCAACTGTAGTGCTTAAACCTACTTTAGCTTGTTTTTGGAAAATCACTAGATTTCAGGTTGACAGTGGCACTTTCACACTTGTAAAACACATTGATTGTATGTCTGATATAAGGAGCTATACAAGTGGAAAGAATTATTATTGTATTGTAAGGTGTGTGGAGAATGTATGTAATGGACTGATCCAAAATAGCAATAATATGAAGTCTTCAATTAAAAAATTAGTATTTTTATACACTATCAATTTGCATGCATAATTTAAACATTAAAACAGAATGTGGTACTAGATCAGCCTCTGTATTTTGAGTCTTTATAATGCCTGCTGCTGTTAAATTACTGCACTCTTAATCTTTGCTATTAGTTACATATTAACAATGATGTACATTATTTATTGCATTAAATATTGCTGTTTTACCTCCTGTGTAATAAGCAAAATGTATGATCTTGTGTTGTTGTTTTTTCCTAGTTGGAGAAAATTCAGAAAGAGGCTGCTCTTCTAAAGGAGCTAGAAGATTTGGAACTGGGCTTTTAAAACTTTACTGAAAAGGAATTGGATTGTTACACACAATCTGTGCAAAATGAGGTGCGTTTTAACCTGAACAGAACAAAGAATATCCTTCAACTGCAATTGGCTGAGGAAGGACAAGTTTACATATTTGCTGCACATCTACGTTTGTTAACCCTTTTTTCTGAAATCTGTGCATGTGCAAAATTGTAATCAAACAATGTATATTCAGTCATTCCTGCTTCCATTCAAAACCAGAAACACATTCGCTCACAGTTCTAAAAGGATGTTGCTTAAAAATCAAAACAAGGGTTTTTTTGGGGGGGTTTTTTGGTGTGTTTGTTTTGGTTTTGTGTGTGTTTGTCTTTTTGGTTGGTTTACCAATTTGATAGCTTTATGAAACCTAAGATACATGTGACCCTTACGCAATAATAGGATTGCAGACAATAATAAAGAGCATTTAACATTAAAGAATTGTTGGTTTTGTGTTACCAAGTCAGAACTTGTAAAATGTACCAACCATTTCCAAGTTACCGCAAACCATCAACTTGAAATCTAGTAAATTTCTAAAAATAAGTTTAAAGTATTTTCAGTTGCTACACCTGCCCCTGTCTTTCCCCATACCAATTTATTGTGGTTTTGCAATCACATTTTCCTCTTCTTTTTCAAAAAAAATCCTTTCCCCTTTTGTGGATTTTTGTATGTGACCCACACAAACAAAAAGGAAAACAGATTATACGAGGAAACCACCGAAACTGACTCTACACCCCGGTGCTATCAAATGCACAAAGTAAACTGAGAAAAAGAAAATTTTGACGATCTCTCCGTTTATAGTAATATTAGGCCCAATTCTGCAATCTGATTCATGTGGGTGACCCTTAAACCAATGCAGAGTCTCAGTTAAGTCAATGGAGCTCTGCATAGAGGTAGGAGATTGCCCATATGGATGAGACTAAAAGATGGGGGTCATGGATGTTACTTGAATAGTAGGATTATTTTTAAAAATCAGATACATGTATATTTTTTAAATGATTATGTCCCATTAAATTAAATTGATCGTTGTTTAGGTAGTATAACATTTTCTTTAAAAAGTAATCTTTCCTTACATTTTGTTTCTGCTGCACAATTCACAATCACATTTGATTAATTTACATTGTGTAAATGTTTTCTCTTTGTTTTTGTAACAAATAGCAGTCCACAGTTTTATACTGAAACAGTTTTGAAGAAAATAAGAATTTAAAGATTTTAAAAATTTTATGTTTAGAAGAATAAATCAAAGAATTTAATTTTGCATCTATCTGGTGTCTCCCTCAGTTAATCTGATTTAAAAATGTATTTGTAGTTTTTTTTAACATACATTTAGACATATAATTGCTTTGTAATGTTAGCGTCAGTACATTAACCACATTTGTTAAAGGAAAAACATATAAGACTGATACCAAAAAAAGGAAAGGAAAAGAAAAGAAATCTTTTATTTTAAACTGAATTCAGCTTGTTTGATTTTTTGACTTGGTTGGAAACAAATGATCTTGACTTTTCAGAATACTGTATTTTCAGAACAAATGATCTTGACTTTTCAGAATACTGTATTTTAAGCAGTAGTTTTCAACCTCTGATCCGTGGATCGATGGGGGTCTTCAGATTATGTCTATTTCCAAAGGGGTCTGTACTTCCATTCAAAATTCGTTAGGGGTCTGCAAATGAAAAGAGGTTGAAATCCACTGTTTAAGAGGACTTCACAGTTCCTCAATGCAGCAACGATCAATGGAAGTGCAGTTGTTTCCCTCTAGTGGAAGAATCGTATTACTGTTTAGACAGATACGAAACTTTCACTCTGGTGGCAGTGCTGAACATAAGAATTTGGAATCAAAGTGAATCATAAACATTGGAAATTAAA
This sequence comes from Gopherus flavomarginatus, assembly GCF_025201925.1. Classification (NCBI taxonomy): domain Eukaryota; kingdom Metazoa; phylum Chordata; order Testudines; family Testudinidae; genus Gopherus; species Gopherus flavomarginatus. The sequence continues at coordinate 86,806,850 of NC_066624.1, forward strand.
AAGACCTATTTAAACCATCCATTCCATCTCCTTTCCAATGTCTGATTGTTTTCTACAGTACATTTCCTGGTTTGACCAATTTGGTTATAAATATCCAAAGTGATGGGGCTTCTACCATGTTCTCTTGACTATTCCACATCCTAACAAGTCTGTCAGGAAGTATTTCCTGTTATGTGGCTTAAATTTCCCCTTTTTAAAATTACACCTCCATTTACTGTGCTGCATAGTTTCTCTCTATCTTTGTGGTTAACACTCTTAAACACAAAAATGGTATATGTATCACACAGACAGTTAATTATTTCCTAACCAAGCTGCCCATATTTAGCTCTGTCAATCTTTTCTACTAAGTCAAACCTTCTAGCTTCTCCTTTTTCCCAAATGCATAAAACAACTTAAGCAAAAAACAAATTTTAATCCACAAGAAAATCTTTGTTACAGTTAAGGAGGCTAAGAGCAATTCAAACCAAAAGAGATTATTACGAACACTAAAAATGAAGTTGGTGTGTGCATGTATTAACTAGGTATTAAAGAAACAGTTCACTGGCAAGCTAGTCAGTTTCCAAAAAGAGTTATAAGTACTGTCAGCTACTACACTTACCCTGCCAATTTTTTTGTGGTTCTGTTGAACCTTTTTCCCTTTTTTATAAGGGTTTCTAATACCCACACAAGCAACAAGAAAAACTGGCCATGCACAAAGTGCTGTCAAACCCAGAAAGCAGAGTGGAAAAATAGAATAGTTTCTTACCTTGAACTTACAGTATCCTTAAGTGCTACTTCTCATGGTAATAAGTTTAAAATAAACAAGGTAAGCATGTGATTTTTAACCCTTTAAGGCTGCTGCCAGAATTAGGTAACCTGACATGATTCCCATTATTTTAGTGCTTAGAGGTTTTCAATGATGTCTGGTTTTGAATTGTGCCTAGCAACCTGAACTATCAATTATCTTTTTGTAGGGAAAAATATCATTATGGCTGGCTGGCTATTGAATTTCGATTAGTAATCCTTTCTGAAGATTGCCTCACACTTATCTCCTGAGAAAATGTGTAGTTATGGAGACAGTGCTTTCCTAGGGCAGCTGCTATAGCCCTTGGAAACTGAGAGCTGTAGTCACAGAGTACATGAGACTAGGAGCAAGCATCTGATCTGCAGGAACCCAGATGCAAGGCTTCCTGTCTCTTTTGTTGAAATAGCAGAGATGAGAGACCCAATGCTCAGGAAGAACTGCTGCTAACTCTCATTTTATTGCCAGTCTTATGATGTTTGGTGTTTTACTTAAAGCTCCTAGGAACAAGTGATTATGCGAGACTGTCAGCTTTTATTTTTTAAAAAAGTTTCTAGCCCTCATGATAGCAGAGAAAAGCTGAAAAATTTGACTCGAGTGTACCTTCAAGGGTCAAAACTAGGGCTGTCAATTAAGTGCAGTTAATTCATGCGATTAACTCAAAAAAATGAATTGTGATTAATTGCACTTATAACAATAGAATACCAATTGAAATGTATGAAATATTTTTGGATATTTTTCTACATTTTCAATATTGATATCAATTACAACACAGAATACAGAGTGCATAGTGCTCACTTTATAGTATTTTTAATTACAAATACATGCACTGTAAAAATGATAAAAGAAATACTATTTTTCAGCTCACCTCATACAAGTACTGAAGTGCAATCTCTTTATTATGAAAGTGTAACTTACAAATGCAGACTGGTTTTTTTATTTGGTTGCATAACTGCACTCAAAAACACAACAGTATAAAACTTTAGAGCCTACAAGTCCACTCAGTCCTACTTCTTATTCTACCAATCGCTAAGACAAACAAGCTTGTTTACATTGATAGATGCTGCTGCCTGCTTCTTATTTACAATGTCACCTGAAAGTGAGAACCGGCAGTCGCATGGCACTTTTGTGGCCGGTGTTGTGAGGTATTTGCATGCCAGATATGCTGAACATTCATATACCCCTTCCAGGCTTCAACCACCATTCCAGAGGACATGCTTCCATGCTGATGATGCTAATTAAAAAAAAAAAGTGTCAATTAAATTTGTGACTACTCCTTGGGAGGAGAATTGCATGTCTCCTGCTCTGTTTTACTCACATTCTGCATATATTTCATGTTATAGCAGTCTCGGATCATGACCTAGCACATGTTACACTTTCACAGCAGATTTGACAAAACGCAAAGAAGGCACCGATATGAGATTTCTAAAAATAGCTATAGCACTCGACCCAAGGTTTAAGAATCTGAAGTGCTGTCCAAAATCTGAGAGGGACGAGATGTGGAGCATGCTTTCTGAAGTCTTAAAAGAGCAACACTATAGAACCCAAACCACCAAAAAAGAAACTCAACCTACTAGTGGCGTCTGACTCAGATGATGAAAATGAACATGCGTCAGTCTGCACTGCTTTGGATTGTTATCAAGAAGAACACATTGTCAACATGGAAGCCTCTGGAATGGTGGTTGAAGCATGAAGGGACATATGAATCTTTAGCGCATCTGGCATATAAATATTTTGCAACGCCAGCTAACAGTTCCATGTGATTACACCTGTTCTGACTTTCAGGTGACACTGTAAACAAGAAGAAGGCAGCATTATCTCTGCAAATTGTAACCAACCTTGTTTGAGTGATTGGCCATCCAAGACGTAGGACTTAGTGGACTTGTAGGCCCTAACATTTTACATTGTTTTATTTTTGAAGCAGTTTTTTACATAATTCTACATTTGTAAGTTCAACTTTCATGATAGAGATTGCACTACAGTACTTGTAGGAGGTGAATTGAAAAATATTTTTTTTTGTTTTTTAAAATACAAATATTTGTAATAAATATAAAGTGAGTACTGCACACCTTGTATTCTGTATTGTAATTTAAATTAATATATTTGAAAATGTAGTAAACATCCAAAAATATTTAAAATAAATGGTATTCTATTGTATAACAGCACAATTAATTGTGATTAATTTTTTTAATCGCTTGACAGCCCTAGTCAAAGCCCAAAGGCAAATAAAAAGAACAGTTAGTTATTTTTTTTTTTAATCTCATGTCTTTTATGGTACCTGACTCATGATTTTGGAAATACTGGAGAAGCCTTAATGTGTGTCTCTGTATTGAGGAAGGGCTACCTAGGAGGGGAAAGAGGTTCCCTCTCTTCAGGTTGTAGAAAGCAGAAAAGGTCTCTGCTTTTAAATGTATTAATTACTTTGAATCTTTTGTATCATCTGTTTATTAATATACCTGCTCTGAGATAAGGGACATGGAACTGACCTTGAGCACATAGGTTTTATTTAGAAAGCACTGGCTGGTGAATCTGCCTGTTGGTTTAAGGTATATCTGCACTGCAAAGAAAAGCCCGTGGTGCCAAGTCTCAGAGCCTGGGTCATTGGACATAGGCTTGGGCTATGGGGTGAAAAATAGCAAGGCAGACACCCTCCCTGCTTGCTGGTTTCAGAGCCCCGGCTCCAGACTGAGCCCAAATGTCTACACTGCTAATTTTAGCCCCACAGTCTGAGTCAATTGACCCAGGCTCTGAGACTCAGCACCGTGGGTTTTTCTTTGCAGAGTAGACATACCCTTACAGACCTGGAGTATATGCAGACCATCACTAAGGTTAATCTCTGCATTGGAAAAGCCCTCAGGCTTGTGGTGGTATCATCATTATTTTTCTAAGGCTGTATTCATTTGGAGAGTTCATTGTCCAGTTCACAGATAGGGAGTGCATTCCCCACTTCACTAGTTAAAACAGCATAAGGAGGCAAGAAACATGTTGGATTTAGTACAGGGAACACTGGAAATCTAACGGGATGAAGCATTTCAAATGTGGAAAGATGAGCTGAAATGATTCAGGGTAAAAAAAGCAATAATTAGCACAACGTGCTGAATGCCCCAAATAAAAAGGGGAAGAGGGCATTTATTTTATCGTTTTGAAAAAAGTCTAAATATTGATACAGGTAAAGAAAGGGTCAGAATAATTTCAAAGTGCCCACTTTCTGTAGAGTACATTTCCAGCTCACAGCCAGATAGTAAACAGAAAATGAGGAGGGCGGCAAGGAAAATTAAACAGATGCATTATTTTAAAGCTAAGTAATGTATTAAATATTGTGATAGAGCTCCTCGGCCTTGGTGGGTTCCGCGCTTCTTCTTAGCAGCGAGCCAAGGTATTCTGCTCTCCCTTGGAATTTCCTCACGTCCCTGGGCTTACTGTCCACACCTTGCCTGAGCAGGGTTCCTCCCAGCCTTCTCGATGGGAAGGGAGACCCTTAGTCTCTGGTAGCCCCTACGGGCATGGTGGCGACAGGCCAGACATCCAGTTCAGTCTCTCGCCTGGTGGGGTCTCTTCCCTCAGACATTAGGGCCCAGAAGAACTGTTTACCCTGTTGGGCAGGGATTCCCTTGCCCTTCGCCGCTGTACCTGGGGGGTTTCTCTCCTGGTGCTTGTCAGTATCTGCACTGCCCAGCTCTCCAGTAGTGCACCTTCCTCCCGCAGCTCCTTTCATGCCCCTATCTGGCTAGAGGGGAGGCTCTTAACAGGTTTTGGCAAGGCCCCTTGATTGGCTCCAAGTGTCCTAATTAACCTGGAGTAACCTCTGTTCGGTTACCAGGGGAAAAGGGAGCTACTTATCCTGAGGTTAATATACCTGCCTTCCACCACTCCCCTGTAGTCATCTGGTCTGACCCCATCACTTATCCCTCCCCCATGCTCAACACCATGGGGTTGGGTAGGTTGGATCGCTAGACAATGTACTCATGAGAGGCCATCCACATTGCTGTGGTGGCTTCAGGCCCTATGTTGTATGCAGAAGTGGAACGGTTGGAGCAGGGCCGCCCAGAGGGGTGGGCAAGAGGGGCAATTTCAGGGCCCCTGGAGTGGGGTCCTTCACTCGCTCGGGGGCCCCAGAAAACTCTTGCGGGGCCAGGCCCCGGAGCTTCTTCCGCTCCCAGACTTCGCTGGCGGGGGAGTCCTTCCGCTCCGGGGCGGAAGGACCCCCCCCGCCATCACATTACCGCCGAAGCGGGACCTGCCGCTGAAGTGCAACCTGGTCTTTGGCGTTAATTCGGCGGCGGGGGGCCCTTCCGTTCAGGGACCCGCCGCTGAAGTGCCCCGAAGACCCGTGGCGGGGGCCCCCTGCCACCAAATTACCGCCAAAGAGCGGGCTGCACTTCGGCGGCGGGTCCCGCTTCGGCGGTAATTCACCAGCGAGGGGCCCCCATCGTGGGTTTTCGGGGCACTTCAGCAGCGGGTCCCAGAACGGAAGGGCCTCCCGCCACCAAACAGGGCCGGCTCTAGACATTTTGCCGCGTGGGGGGCCCCCTGCCGCTTGCCGGTCCCACAGCTCCGGTGGACCTCCCACAGGCATGGCCGCGGAGGGTCCGCTGGTCCCGCGGCTCCGGTGGACCTCCCACAGGCGTGCCTGTGGGAGGTCCACCGGAGCCGCCTGCCGCCGATGGCCCCAGGCCCCCGGAATCCTCTGGGCGGCCCTGGGTTGGAGGGACAAGAACCATCTGGTCACCCTGGCATTATTCTCTTTGTTCCGTTGCATCTACTGGAGGAGGGAAATGGTTGATCACAAGGACACATCTCCAACCTAGCGGGTAATATCATAAGAGTTTCCATGGCCCACTTGATGGCAAGGCATTCCTTCTCTACTACTGTGCATTTCTGTTCCCTTGGAAGGAGTTTTCTGCTAAGGTGAAGGACTGAGTGTTCGTCTTCTCCAACCATCTGTGACAGGACAGCACCCAACCCCAGTTCAGATGTGTCTATCTATAAAATGAATTCTTTAGTCAACTCTGGGGCTATGAGCACGGAGTTACTGCAGAGGGCTGTCCGCATGTCTGTGAATGCCTCCTCCGCTGTGTCAGTTCATCTTACCATATCAGGGCCCGAGGCCTTTACTAGGTCCTTCAGGAGACTTGCCCTGGTAGTGAAGTGGGGGATAAATTACTGATAGTATCCCATTACATCTAGGAATGCTCAGACTTGTTTTTTTCAGTTCGGCTAGGGCCAATTTTGGATTGCCTCTAGTTTACTTAGTTGGGGCTTTGCTACGCCTCTCCCTACAACGTATCTGAGGTATTTAGCCTCCGCTATGGCACACATGCTAGGATTGGCTGTGAGGCCAGCCCACCTTAGGGTATTCAGCACCGCTTCTACCTTCTCCAGGTGGGTCTCACCTCCAGGTGGGGTATGGATAACCACATCATCCAGGTATGCGGCAGCATAACTGGCATTGGGGCGCAACTGTCCATGAGGTGCTGGAGGGTGGCTGGGGCCCCATACAACCCAAAGTGGAGAAAAGTATACTGAAATAACCCTCTTGTGTGGAAAAAGCAGTCTTTGGTCAGAGGAATCTGCCAGTACCCTTTCATCAAATCCAGGATGTTCAGGAACAAGGCATTGCCCAGTCAGTCAACTAACTTGTCTGTCTGGGGTATAGAGTATGTGTCAAACTGGGATATCTTGTTCAGTTGGCGGAAGTCATTGCAGAACCTTGTAGTGCTGTCAGGTTTGGGCACCAGTACGATCGGCTGTACCACTGACTGTGGGATTCCTCAGTGACCCGTAATTCCAACATTCTCTTCACTTCGGCCTTGATTTCCTCCCTTTTGGCTGCTGGGACCCAGTAGGGCCTTATCATCACCTTGGCCCCGGAGTTCGTGAGGATGTGGTGATGTGCCTTGGTCATCCAGCCAAGTCTCATCGAGAATGCATCCTGGTTCCAATCAATCATCTTGGATGCCTCGATCTTTTGATCTGGCATCAAGTCGGGGGATATCCTCACCTGCTCAGGCAGGTTGCTTTTCCGGGGCAGGGCCTCTTGGGTGACTACCCATGCCTCGCCTTCAGGAGGTTGATGTGGTAGACCTGTTCTTGTTTCCGGCATCCTGGCTGTTGCACTTTGTAGTTTACATCTTCCACTTTATAGGGTCCCTGTCACTGGGCCAAGAACCATCACCCGGTCTCCTGGTTGGAACCATCAAACCTTTGCTTGGCAGTTGTAGTGGGCTTCTTGGGCCTCCTGCACTTTCTCCAAATGTTCCCACATGATGGGGGTGACTTAGACTATCCAGTCTCTCATCTGTAGCACATGCTCAATTATGTCTCTCCCCATGTTGGGTTCTTCCTCCCAGATCTCCCTAGCTATGTCTAATATGCCGCAGGGGTGGCACCTGTATAATATTTCTAAGGGGGAAAACCCAGTGGAGGCCTGAGAAACCTCCTGGATGGCAAACATGAGGTAAGGCAGTATTGTATCCCAGTCTTTCCCGTCCCAAATTACCACTTTCCTTATCATGGTCTTGAGGGTCCTGTTGAACCTTTCCACAAGACCATTGGTTTGCGTGTGGTAGACAGAAGTTCACAGGGCCTGTACATGGAGTAGAGCGCATAAATCTTTCATCAGTTTTGACATGAAAGGGGGTCCTGTGGTTGCTCAGTATCTCCTCTGGTAGCCCTATCCAGGCAAAGATTTCCACTAGCTCCTTGGCTATTGACTTGGAGGCCGTGTTTTGCAGGGGGATGGCTTCTGGGTACCGGGTGGCCTAGTCCAGGATGACAAGCACATGCTGGTGACCTCAGGCCGTCTTCTCCAGGGAGCTCACCAGGTCAGCGGCTATCTGCACAAAACGGGACCTCTGTGATTGGCAGAGGCACTAACTGTGCCCTCAAGTGAGGACGGGGACTGTGTACATGATACTTGGGGAAGGAGGTGCAATACCGCCGGACTTTTTCATGTACTCTTGGCTAGAAGAACCGTCATAGGATCCGTGCCAGGTGTCCTCCAAAAAGGTGACTGTGGATGAGGCTTAACACTGCCCTCTGATGCTTTTATGGCACCAGGAGCTGTTGTACTTCCTGTCCCTGCATCTGTATGACCTGATACACGAGATCCTTCTTGATCATGAAGTAAGGTCCTGGTGCCTGGGCTTTTCTGTCTACGGATACCCCATCTATTTCAGCCACCTCCTTCCTGACGTTATCATATCTCGGGCCTTCTGCCTGAAATTCTCCCTCTCGGGACTAGCCTGTGCAAGTTCCAGGGGGCCTGTCTCTGCCCTCTCTGCCACTTTGGTGGTGGTGTGATTGGGACCAGCCTCGGGTCCCTCTTCCGCTGGGGTGGACTCTGTATCTGCCACCCATGTCTGCCTGCCTACAAAGGCGGCCTTCTGGCCCTGTGTCAGGATCCAGGTTCCCAAGGCCTTAGCTGGCCCTCCTTTCCTGCTTGGTCTTCCTAACCCTCCCGGGAATGGGGAACAGATCCTGAGATATCTCAGAGAAAGTCATGAGAGGTTGGCATTCTGCTGTGGACTACTCATTAACTTCAGTATCCTCTCCTTCCTCCCACCCCTCTGGTGGAAGCAAGCTTCCAAATCCTGGGAAATTCCTCCCTATGAGTACAGGGTATGGGAGTTTAGGGACCACTCCTGCTGTTATCCCAGTAATGTTCCCCTGTATCTCAATCTTCATTGGGATGGTGGGGTAATTAATTAACTGCCCCATGGATGAATGTTACCCCCAGTGTATTTGGCTTCACTAGCTTCCCCGAGTTGAGTATGATAGCACTCCCAGAGTCCACAAGTGCCATGGTCTCTACCCTATTCAGTCTCACTGGCCTTGTATATTTATGTGGAGTCACTGCAACCCCCACAAGGTGGATTAGGGTGCACAGGTCTGCCCAGTTCCCCAGATTACACTGCATGGGCTCTTCAGTGTTGGAACACAGGGACGCTATGTGCTCCAATTCCCCTCATGCATAACACCTATATGTGGTCCTAGGAACCTCTTTTGTTCTTTGGGCTAAGGGGTCATGCCCCACAGTCCTCTGCCCAGGTTGCTCCATCCCTTCATGGCTCCTGGCTGGTCCTTGGCTCCTCTCTGCTTCCACCTCAACTTTCCTGGGTGCTAGGCTGTCTGAACTCCCAGGATTGGGGCTGGTCGTTTGATTCGGAGTGAATCTTCCCTGGGTGGTCAGGATAGCTCCTTGGCCATCATTCATCTTTCCACCAGTGCGACCTCCTCATTGTAGGAGGAGGGGCCATTCTGGCCTATCCATGTGTGAAGGTCTGGTGGCAGTCCCCTCATGTACCAGTCTATGACCAGAATCTCCTCTGGACTACGGGCCTCAGGTCGCAGCCACTTCCATGCACGGTGGATACGTCAAATAGTTGGGACCACAGAGGCTTGTTCTGTTGGTATCTCCACTTGTGATACCTCTGGGCCTGCACTGCTGCCGTCATCCCTAATCAGGCCAGGATCTCCGCTTTCAACTAGGGGTAATTGGTTGCGGCTTCTGCAGGAATATCATGGTAAGCCTTCTTGGCCTCCCCACACGAAAAGAGGGCAAGGATGCTGGCCCACTGGCCTTGGGGCCAGGCGTTGCGCAATGCGATCCTTTCAAAGGTAAGGAGCTATGCCTCCACATTGTCTTCCACAGCCATCTTTGGTAGATAACCGGTGGCCCTCAGCGCTTGTGTCCTGTCGGGCCCACAGGCAAGGGTGGTCAGAGCTTTTATCTGGTCCATCACCTCTCGCAGGAGGGCTTGGTCCTGGGTCACCTGACTCATAAGTAATTGGTTTGTCTCATGCTACAACTGCAGTGATTCCTGCTGGGCTGTCACTTGCGCCCTGGTGGCCTTCTGCTGGGCCACTGTGGCCTGTACTAGTGCCCTCACCACATCATCCATTGTGGTGAGGACAAGAAAAATCCCGGTCTGTCTTTTTCTTTCTTTTTTTTTAGCTTAGTCCACTGCACTGTCACAATCCCACCCCAACACCATTTGTTACAGAGCTCCTTCTCGGCCTCGGTGGGTTTTGCGCTTCCTCTTAGCAGCGAGCCAGGGTATTCCTCTCTTCCTCAGAATTTCCCCATGTCCTTGGGCTTACTGTCCACACCTTGTCTGTGCAGGGTTCCTCCCAGCCTCCTTAATGGGAAGGGAGACTCAGTCTCTGGTAGCTCCTACAGGCATGGTGGCAACAGGCCAGACATCCAGTTCAGTCTCTCGCCTGGTGGGGTCTCTTCCCTCAGACCGTAGGGCCCAGAAGGACTGTTTACCCTGTTGGGCAGGGTTTCCCTTGCCCTTCGCCTCTGTACCTGTGGGGTTTCCCTCCTGGTGCTTGTCAGTATCTTCACTGTTCAGCTCTCCAGTAGCGCACCTTCCTCCCACAGCTCCTATCATGCCCCTGTCTGGCTGAAGGGGAGGCTCTTAACAGGTTCTGGCAGGCTCCTTGATTGGCCCCAACTGTCCTAATTAACCTCAAGTAACCCCTATTCAACTGAGCACTATACTCTTTATAACAGCCCTTAACAGCCATATTTGAAGACTGTTATCAGCTCCCCCTTCAGTGTTCTTTTCTCTACACTCAGTATGCCCATTTTTTTCAACCTTTCCCCATAGGCCATGTTTTTAAACCTTTTCTCATTTTTGTTGCTCTCCTCTGGATGTCTCCAACTTGCCCACTTGTTTCCTAAAGTGTGGTGCCCAGAATGGGGCACACTACTCCAGATGAGACCTTACTGGTGCTGAGTAGTATAAATTACCTCCCATGTCTTAAATATGACACTTCTGTTAGTATGCCTAAAAATACTAGCCTTTTTTGCAACTGGATCACATTGTCGACTCATATTCAGTTGTGATCCTCTACACTAGAACCCCTTTTCAGAAGGACTACTATGTAGCCAGTAATTCCCCATTGCATAGTTGTGGATTTGACTGTTCCTTCCTAAGTGTAGGAGTTTGAACTTGTCTTTATTGAATTTCATCTTGTAATTTCAGACCAGTTCTCCAATTTATCAAGGTCATTTTGAATGCTGATCCTGTACTCCGAAGTGCCAGCAACCTCTCCCAGCCTGGTCATCTACAAATGTTATAAGCATACTCTCCACTTCCGTATTCAAGTCATTAATGAAAATATTGAACAGTACCTGATACAGGACAGACCCTTGCTGGACCCCACTTGATATGTGCTTTCAGTTTGAAAGAGAATCATTGATAACTACTCAATGTTCAGTTTTTCAGCCAGTTGTGCACTTATCTTATAGTAATTTATTCTAGACCATATTTCCCTAGTTTGCTTATGAGAATGTCATGTAGGACTGTGTCAGAAGGCTTACTAAAATTAAGATATATCATGTGCACCTCTTACCCCCATCCACTAGGCCAGTAACCCCTTCAAAAAAGGAAATTAGGTTGGTTTGGCATGATTTGTTCTTGACAAATCCATATTGGTTATTACTTATAAACCTATTATTCTCTAAGTAGTTACAAATTGATTTATTTAATAATTTGTTCCAGTATCTTTCCAGATATCAAAGTTAGGCTGACTGGGCTATAATTCCTTGGGTCTTCTTCGTTCCCCTTTCCATCATACTTGTCACACATCAATGTACCTTAAATATGCCTAAATTATTTTAACTGCCTGTGGTTAGAGCAAGGGCCTGTGAGTCAAGGCTTCTGGGTTCTGCAATGAGTAAAGTAATTTCTGGAAGGTATATAAATCTGTTTGTAAAGTTGGTAGAGCACTTTGGGATCTCTGAATGATAGGCACTAAATAAGAACCCAATCCTGTGGAGACTTATGCACATGCTTAACTTTATGCACATGAGTATTCCTATGAACAGATTGAGTTAAATAGGACTATTCACATACATAAGTCTTTACATGATAAGGTGCTGAGTGTTCTTTAACATCAGAGATGTAAATATGAATTCAACATCTCAGCCTTAACTTTGCCTTTTCCGTTTTTTATAAGGTGGTACCATATGGATTTATTTATGTACCATGAAATCCAAATAGGAGCCAAATCCTGTCACTGGAGCAATGTGGATTGGCCCCCCTGTCTGTATGGAGTTCCTTTTCCCATGCAGAGCCCTACTGAAATCATTTCAGCTCTGCAAGTATTCAAAGATCTGCCTGTGTGCATGCAGCTACAGTATCTGGCCCAAATCTGTAGAAGTAGATGGGAGGTAGGAGTGGGTAGCAAACCATTTGGAAGGGGATGTAGTAACAGAGTCTTCTGTCACTTTTCATCTTATTAACCAAACAGACGATGGCTAATTCCTACTCTATTTTTCGTGAGTGTATTATGCTAATTTTCCAGTTACTCCCCACACACATGATTTATTGAGAGTAATGTAATCTGCCGATGGGGGCAAAACTGACAGATTCCAGGCTTGGCAAAATTAAATTATGCTTGTATTTGACAATAAAAAAAATAACTAAGGGCTTGTGCATCACAGAAAATGTCTGTGGCCTTCTGAGCTGCACGAAGCCTACCAGGCAATGACCGACTGCTCCACAGCAGGCCAGACTCTTCAGGGAAAAGACTGATTTGCTTCAGAAGCTCAAAAGGAAAACCTTGAGCGTAAGGCAGGGAGGTTCCATAGTGTGAGGTACTGGACAATGTGAGAGAGCTCCCTCTGGTGATGTTTCTGTATATATTCCCATGTTAACCCCCCAGTTAATTGTGAGCTACAGTTGCTAGACTTCATATCCAAACAATAAAAAGCAAATCAACAATAAGAACCCCATTCTTCCACTCATCAGTTCCTCTTTTCAACTACAACTTCCTCCTTCTCAGTACTAGGGTTGTCAACTTCCTAACTGCACAAACCTGAACACCCCTGCCCTGCCCCTTTCATGAGCCCCTGCCCCTGCTCACTCCATCACTTGCTCTTCCTCACCCTCATTCATTTTCACTGGGCTGGTTCAGAAGGTTGGGGCATGGGAGGGGGTGCAGACTCTGGCTAGGGGGGTGGGCTCTGGGGTGGGGCTCGGGATGAGGGGCTTGGGGTGCAGGAGAGGGCTCCAGACTGGGACAGAGGATCAGGGTGCAGGGGAATATAGGCT